>NC_040228.1:2780463-3032963 GCF_001444195.1 Xiphophorus couchianus | reverse complement strand
ATGAAAACGTGACATTTAAGATTCATGAGGTTATATTATGACAGAGAATTAGAGCTCTGCTAAGAAAATAAAAAAAGTACAATTACAAGAATAAACTCATAATAATATGAATTTAAACATATACAAGAATAAAGAAAATAATAAAAGGAGAGAGTTGGAATATTATGACTTCATTCTCGTATTATTGACTTCAGTCTCTAAATGTTACAACTTTATTTTTGGTTGAGTTTATTCTCGTATAATTATGCCTGCATTTTCACAATATTATGACTTTATTCTTCCAGTCCTACAACTTTATTCTTGTATTATTTCAACTTCATTCTCATATAAAGTCGAGTATTCTTGCAACATTATGACTTTATTGTCTTGATATTATGACTTTCTTCCTGCACAAGTTCATCTTCATAATAACTTAATTCTTAATTTTTTCTTAGTATGGTTGTAAAACTCCTTTGAAAAATATGGCATCAGACCAATAAAAAAAACACTTTTAATACAGAAATTTGGGCTTAATGAAAAGCTTGTGTAATTCCTGCTTAAAGGTTGTAATTTCAAAACTGTACTTTTTATCTGACCAACGAACCCCATCAATCTTATTTAATAGATGGAATATTACAATTTCTTGTTTTTTGCAATTTGACCAGATTGGTCATTTAGCTAATTTAACCCTATTTTATTACAATATGTACATCGCTCTCTAAGGCCATTTCTCTGGAACCGTGTTTTAGCGAATTATCATTATTCCATAATCAACCACTTATGCTTTACCTTTAAGATGTTTTTTAAGCCCTTGTTGTTTGGGAAGGCACACTCACACCATGATGATAACCGCACAAAAACAAAAGCAAGCAAGATTAAATGAAAAATCAAAACACACCAATTTCCAGCCTTTGCTGTAAATTTAAAATCATTTCACGATTCTGCTCATGACATTAAGAACATGAAAAGTTGTTATCCTAATTTATGCGAAAATCCACTTAGATCTATTGCTGGTCAAACATGCAGTGTGACGTAGGGGCAAACCCTCTGTTACAGCATGGAGATATTTCCTTTGGTCATGCCTATTGCGTTGTCTTTGGGGTGTGTGTGTCTTCTAAGGTAACCCATCCCAGCCCACCTCCCTCCACTATATGAGTCCCTACCAGATGAATGCATATGCCATGGCCCTGAAAGCAGTGGGGGAGATTATCCAGGACTACGACAGTGACAAGCTCTTTCCTGCCTACGGTTTTGGAGCTAAGCTGCCCCCTGATGGCAAAATCTCCCACGCCTTCCCACTGGTAAGACGGGGACACACACACAAAATATATAAATTCACACTTGCTGAGCACGTCCGTGCAGTCGGCTTGGGCCAAGACGTGTGGCTACAACAACAGCTGGGCACACGAGTTGAGACGATAGCTCATCTGCCTGCCAGCGGGAATCTCCCGGCAACCCCTCTACTTCCTCCTGGCTCCCTCCTGAGGGGATGAAGGCAGACTGTCAAACATTGCTGGATGCTATGCTAAAGTAAAACTAAGGGATGTGTATCGTTAGATACAAGCTAACTCTTGATGACTACAAACGTTTTATTGTACAGGCAAAGATTATTAGGCAAATGAACACAGAATTGTAAAGGAATCCTTCAAATTCAGTAGTTTTTTTTATTGTATTATAGATGAATATGTTGTCGCATGTTATGATGGAAATAATTAGAAACAGATTTACTCTTCACCACAAACTTTTACATTAAAATACCTGTTTTTTTAACAGCCAGAGACAGTAGTGTACACATTTCTTGCTATGTAGGAAAACATTCAGAAGCTAAATTGCTCATGGGAAGCCCAGGATGTTTAATTAATTAATTTATAATAACAAATTGTCCTCTCTCTAATATAAAAGAAAAAAGAAAAAGATATTCAAAACAAAGTTAGAAAAATTATACAGGGATAAATTATAATAGATAAAAAGACACAAATTAATTAAAAAGTATTTTTTTAAGTCTGAGATTTTGATCCGTTTTTTTATCTTGTTGCATTTGATGGTACATTAAGTAATTTGTTGAACTATTTTTGTGTTGAGTAATTAACTTATTAAACTTTTATCTATTTATTTCTGAATTGCCTAATAATAGCAGGATTGGTCTTCCGTACATGACAATTCACCTGTTAGTATGACTTTCAATTTCTTACAGAAGCATGAAAAACTGTGTTCCTAAGAGGATTTATTTTTCCTGCTGCTAAGGGTGTAAGAAAATGGATGGGATAAGTGATGGTGGTTGATTAGATCATTTAACCACCGTCTCTCCTGGTGATTTGTCAGAGTTGGTTTATGGGTCATCTATGTTTTTTTCTTTTTAACTGAACAAAAATACACCAAATTCTGTAGTACATTTTCGTATTAAATTGTCAAAGTCAAGCTAGCATGGCTGACCTTTGTCCCTCTCCCTAGCTATTTTTTTAATTAAAACTTTTTTCCTGATTTATGAAATGTGATACTGTTGAACTTTATCTAGTAGTCATAGTTTTGACAGTATCAATTAATTGCATCGTATCTATACACAATTACCCTGTTTCCATTAGCATAGTTTCCTTCCTATGTGTGTGCCTGTGTCTCCATATTGTTCTTCTCCGTGTTGCAGAATGGCGACAGCGATCAGCCAAACTGTGTGGGCATAGAGGGAGTTCTGGAGGCCTACTTCCAGAGCCTGAGGACAGTGCAGCTGTATGGACCCACCAACTTCGCACCAGTTATCAACAAAGTAGCAAAGTAAGCTCAAAGGAATCCAACATTTTACTCTGATACACATTCATTTAAGACGAATCCCACCACTTCTAGCTTATGGCTAGATATCAAGTCAAAGATCAGAATAGCTTGGGGAGGGCTGTGACTGTTTGATTCTTATTTTAATATCTGAAACTTAAAGGATTGAGAAGTGCATTTATTTTTTCACAAATTTCTCTCTCTTGGTCTGTTCTTGTTTAACAAAATAGTAGACTTTTTAAAATGAATTTCAAAACTGTTTAGGACAGATCATTCAGCAGTTATACACCTACCACAGAAAGGGGGTGTACTTTCTTTTTATCATGACTGTGAGCTAAAAAGATTATAGCTTCAAAATGTATCAGTAAAAAATCCCACATCCCCAAACACTAGGACTTTTTTTAAATTTAAGGAGTGAAGTGGTGTAAGACATTTGTGTTTGGTTTTACCTTTTGTGCTCATTTATAAATTTTTCATAATTAATTTGCACTTTATTCCATTGATATCCATGTTTAGCAGAAGTTCAACATTGTTGGTAAAATCACCTTAAAGTTGGATGACAGACATGTTACCAGAACATATCATCACTGTCGGTTTCCCAAAATAAACTAAAGATGCAACAAACAACACAATTTATTAGGTTTTGCTTCTGTTTAAAGACATCAGTGAATTCTATAGCCTGTAAAGTTTTTGTTGAAATGATGTCTAATTTGACTCCCCATACCAGGCAGTGCAGCATGCTAAACGTTGTTTTTGTTATTGTCTCTTCTAATCACATGAGACGCAGACCAAAATGGATTGAAGTAAATTCTCCACTGTTTCCAGTAAATCCTGTGACTAATGCAAGTTTTTTTTTCTGTTAGTTTTTTGCTGGTGCAGGCTTTTCCCGCATTAAAATTTGTTTACAGCATCCTCCTCTTCTGTTTGGGGAGTGGAGATCTTTTCATTATCCCTCAAACTTATCTTGGATTTCCCTTCAGACACTGTCGTGCTTGTCTCCTAATCTAGATTCTTGGAGCAAACGCCATGTTTATGTCCCACAATCCTTCAGTTTGGAGCTTTTTTGTGGACTGGTAGTTGAAGTGTAATAGACTTTTACAATACATGACGTGGTAAGTGGTTGTCAGACAGAAAAGACTGCTGAAACAAGTATCATCCTACACACGGTTTACCATTTTTGTATTTGGCCTGTTGGATTTCTGGAGGATATACAATATGTCATAATATATATGTAAACGTTTTCAAATAATTCATAATTCATCTTTTTTTTACACAAACCATATTCTTTAACAGAGTGTTGTTCAATTTTGAGAGCCACAGGAGACATTGTTCTGACATAAAGAGCCTGGATGTCCCACTTACACTTTGAGAGAATTTACCACTGTCAGGTCTAAATACCTATTAGAGACAATTTAAACAAACATAGGAAAGACAAGAGAGTTAGATTCTTTGTTTCTCGCGAGGAGAACGGACAGAGATGTGCTTTCAGTTACAAATCTCCTACCGCTCTGAAAAACACATCTCCCGCTCCTCTGTTTTATTGATTTTAGGAAACCTGCCACACGGGGCGCTGCAACTCTAGGGGGTGGGGTCAAAGCATTTTAGTTGCAGTGCCAAAGCACAATCACTAACTAAACACATGTTATCTACAATCTAAATCCTTCTTGCTCCAGGCACGGCGTCGAATAGGACACGTTGTATAGCTTCAAAGCCTCCAAGCACGGCGTCGAATGGGACACGTTGTATAGCTTCAAAGCAACGGCTTTGTAGCACAAAGAACAAAGCAGAGTTTCCTCCAGGGTTGTAAAACTCAGCTGGGAACAACTAACACCTCTATTTCCCAGGGATTCCTTTAGGAAGGAATCAAAGTTATTTAACACACAGAAACATTACTTATACTAAGCGTAAAAGAATAAGAGCATATAAGTAAACATTATCTAAATGTAACTACAAGGCTACATGATACAACGAATATTTGATAATTACTAAAAATACAATTTATCCAACAACCACTTTAACCTTAGAGAACTTATTGTGATAAGTGTCTGACATTATAATCTTTATGGTCTATACTTTTTAGAGATTTATCACTTCATATAACACCAGAAAATGTCTTAGCTTTAATGGCATAAATGTATGACTTTAATGAATGATAGGAATAAATAAATAATTCTTGCAAATTTACAACATTTTGACATCAGAGCATATTCAAGTTATTACTTGTAGTGATGTGAAATATTTGGTGGAATTTGTACATCTTTGTCTGCTTTTATCTACATTGGCCATAGTACTCACTGTAAGTCATAATCTTGGAATATTTTTGACGCAGTAATAGTAAGAATTGCTTTTCTGTTTGAAAAATTAGCTTATGCTATATATGCTTAGCATGAGCTATAATGTCAGGAGTAATTGACTGAATAAGTCTGTGTGGAGATTTAAACACACTGAAAATTTTAATGCAGTTAATCGTGTTCTTTTTTTTTTTACATACAAAAGATTCCAGCCGGAACCTTTGTGCTCACACATTTCTGGTACGTCAGTAAATCTGACACATGAACGACATCCACGTAAAGCAGTAAAGGACAGTGAAGCTGCTTCTCTCAGACCACTGAGGCTTCATTTAGCTTCAACAAACAATCTGATGGGACGCTGGAAGAGATTATTGTTGTGCGCTAAAAGGAGTTAGCCTATCAGAGAAGCTACTCAAGCCTAAAATAGCATGTCAATGCTAAACATGTAGCAGCAGCACAGAAGTGCCAACGCTAATGTCAGAGTCCACACTCCACATTTTCAAAGACGTCACATAAATAATCCGGAGGTCCTGGAAACCTGAATGTGTGGAATAACACTTTGAACCAGTCTGATGGTTGGAAAGCATATTAAAAACAATAAATAGCTTTTTGTTGCGCTCATTTATATGTTTATTCATTCAAAACTTTAGCAGTAAAAAGGTTTTTTTTTTATTAAAAATGTTGCTTATTTTGTTCTCAATTAAAATGTGTGAGAAAAGTTCTTTTGCAGAAAGAACTGTGTTCATCAAGAAAAGACGTGCTTTTTGTGTTCGTCAAGATTATGCAGAGATTCTCTGACTAATTTTTCTATTCTAACAATGAAGCTAAAAATCTCTTTCAAGGCATCAAAACGATTCTTTAATCGACCAATTTCTGCCTTAAGCTACAAAAATCAGAGGACACATTACGCTGTCAATGGAAAAGCCCATTAAATGATTATTATTCTCTACCTTGGAGGCCCTAATTGTTCACCTCTGATACAGAACTGATCCTCCAACAAAAAATCCTTTTTAAGTGATGTGAGGTGGAGGAGGCTTTGACGGAAAAGTCACTCAGACTCACATTTCACTGACTTGTCATTCAAAAGGTTTTTTTTGGCGGAAGCATGACCTGCTTCTTCATTATACGATTCTAAACGGGAACATCATTTAGCAAATGAACACGCTCTATTGAGCATCGTCTGTCCATCCATCCATCCATCCATCCATCTTCCTCCGCTTATCCGAGGTCGGGTCGCGGGGGTAGCAGCTTCAGAAGGGAGGCCCAGACTTCCCTCTCCCCGGCCACTTCTTCCAGCTCTTCCGGGGGAATCCCGAGGCGTTCCCAGGCCAGCCGAGAGACATAGTCCCTCCAGCGTGTCCTGGGTCTTCCCCGGGGCCTCCTCCCGGTGGGACGTGCCCGGAACACCTCACCAGGGAGGCGTCCAGGAGGCATCCTGACCAGATGCCCAAGCCACCTCAACTGGCTCCTCTCGATGTGAAGGAGCAGTGGCTCTACTCTGAGTCCCTCCCGGATGACTGAGCTTCTCACCCTATCTCTAAGGGAGAGCCCAGCCACCCTACGGAGAAAACCCATTTCGGCCGCTTGTATCCGCGATCTCGTTCTTTCGGTCATGACCCAAAGCTCATGACCATAGATGAGGGTGGGAACGTAGATCGACCGGTAAATCGAGAGCTTCGTTTTTTGGCTCAGCTCTCTCTTCACCACGACGGACCGGTACAGCGCCCGCTTGACAGCAGACGCTGCGCCAATCCGCCTGTCGACCTCCCGCTCCCTTCCTCCCCCATTCGTGAACAAGATCCCGAAATACTTAAACTCCTCCACTTGGGGCAGGACACCCCCCCTGACCCGGAGAAGGCACTCTACCCTTTTCCGGCTCAAGACCATGGCCTCGGATTTGGAGGCACTTATCCCCATCCCGGCCGCTTCACACTCGGCTGCGAACCGCTCCAGCGAGAGCTGCAGATCACGATCCGATGAAGCCAAAAGGACCACATCGTCTGCGAAAAGCAGGGATGAGATCCTAAGGCCACCAAATCGGATCCCCTCAACACCTTGGCTGCGCCTAGAAATTCTGTCCATAAAAGTGATGAACAGAATCGGTGACAAAGGGCAGCCCTGGCGGAGTCCAACTCCCACCGGAAACGAGCCCGACTTACTGCCGGCAATGCGGACCAGACTCTGACACCGGTCATACAGGGACCTGACAGCCCGTATCAAAGGGCCCGGTACCCCATACTCCCGGAGAACCCCCCACAGGGCTCCCCGAGGGACACGGTCGAACGCCTTCTCCAAGTCCACAAAACACATGTAGACTGGTTGGGCGAACTCCCATGCACCCTCCAGGACCCTGCCGAGGGTGTAGAGCTGGTCCAGTGTTCCACGACCAGGACGAAAACCACACTGCTCTTCCTGAATCCGAGGTTCGACTATCCGATGGACCCTCCTCTCCAGGACCCCTGAATAGACCTTGCCAGGGAGGCTTAAGAGTGTGACCCCTCTATAATTGGAGCACACCCTCCGGTCCCCCTTTTTGAACAGGGGGACCACCACCCCAGTCTGCCAATCCAGGGGAACTGCCCCCGATGTCCATGCGATATTGCAGAGTCGCGTCAACCAACACAACCCTACAACATCCAGAGCCTTAAGGAACTCCGGGCGGATCTCATCCACCCCCGGGGCCTTGCCACCGAGGAGCTTTTTAACCACCTCGGCAACCTCGCCCCCAGAGATTGGAGAGCCCAACCCAGAGTCCCCAGGCTCCGCTTCCTCAGTGGAAGGCATGTTGGTGGGATTGAGGAGGTCTTCGAAGTACTCTGCCCACCGACCCACAACGTCCCGAGTAGAGGTCAGCAGCACACCATCCCCACTATAAACAGTGTTTGTGCTGCACTGCTTCCCCCCCCTGAGACGCCGGATGGCGGACCAGAATCGCCTCGAAGCCGTGCGGAAGTCTTTCTCCATGGCCTCTCCAAACTCCTCCCACGCCCGAGTTTTTGCCTCAGCAACCGCCCGAGCCGCATGCCGCTTCGCCCGCCGGTACCCATCAGCTGCTTCCGGAGTCCCACAGGCCAAAAAGGCCCGATAGGACTCCTTCTTCAGCCTGACGGCATCCCTCACCGAAGGTGTCCACCAACGGGTTCGAGGGTTGCCGCCGCGACAGGCACCGACAACCTTGCGGCCACAGCTCCGATTGGCCGCCTCGACAATGGAGGCACGGAACACGGTCCACTCAGACTCCATGTCCCCCACCTCCCCATCGTCTGCATCGTCTGTCTTTATCAAATTGTCAATGGTCTTTCAGTTCAGAAAAAAAGAAAAAAACATGAATAGAAACTGTTTATAATTTCTGCTGTAAACCTCTTCCTGCAGTTTTTAATTAAAAGAGCAGTTCAGTGAAACTAAAGCAGGGTGTTGTTTTAATATTTTGTTAAGTGAGTGGTTTGAATTATTAGGCTGCCTTCTCTTTTGTCCATGTTCTGGTAGGAGAACTGTCCATGTTGAAACTGAACTCATTTACTGTCATGTATTTCACATGAATATCATTAACGTCTGGAAACATCAGAATTAACCAAGAACATCTAAAAAAGGGAATTCAAATCGAATGCTTGGATTACAATAGGCATTTTTCTGAGTGGATTGTAAAAATGGAATACAATCTGCTTTCCTGGAAACTTATTGAATATCCCATTAAAATTCATAATGGAAACTGTGAAGAGAAAAACTGTCGTCCTTTCTAGTGGAGCATTAGTTCAGTCCTGCACTGGGGGAGCAGACAATAGCCGCTGACGTTTGAATAGGACCGTTTCTCCAGCTGGAAGTATTTATTTCATGGATGCCCTATTTTCTTTCTCTGTTGTCTACAAGTGTTTGTTTGTGGCTTACCTTCGGCATCGAAATGTGTCCAGTCCCTTGATAAAAACAGCGTTGTCTCTTTGTTTAACCAGCTTTTGCTGAATTTAAATGAGGCTGAGGAGCTTCCGGATGCTTTCATTTGAGGAAGAAAAACAACACAATGCAGTAATTCTTTTTGTTCAGCCAATAACATCAAGGAGTATCTGAGTCATTTTTTGTGTCGGCACTAAATTGTCAGGAATGCAGAGAGCTAGGTGTTTAACCATAATGCTTGTTTATTCCTTGTTTTAATGTGAAAAATATGTTGTTGTTTTTACCATCCAGCCATTCCTAATCTTGGACAGAGCTTGAGTGGTATCAGTTCTTGCTCTTCTTTTTTTTTTTTTTTGCAAGAAAGCACCAACTATAACACTGGGAAATGATCTTTATTGGCTGGAGGCAAGTTTACTGAGACCAAACCAGTTAAAATGTATGAGTCTCATGAAAACCAGCAACCATATAAAATGTTTTAAACACCGTCTTCAAGACTTTGGAGTTAGTTTTGTTTTATTGAACCTAATCTGTGTAAAACAAGAGAAAACACTGAAGTTTCTTATGAAAAGAAAGTTTAGTAACAAAAACTGAAGCTGAGTAAATATTTTCATAAAAAGAAATGAATTAGTAATTAAATTCACAAAGTTCTGCCCTCCGCCCTGGAGGTTTGGACTTTGTAATTTCTCAGAGTTTCGTGTCTCTGGTAAGGCACAGATCCACCAGTAAACCGGAGCATTCGCTACGTCAGGACTTATTCAGCAATTATGTTCCAAAACTCTCTTTTGGAAACACAAAAATGTAAACTCAAGCAAATGTAAACTTTAGTGCACGATTGAAGAAGCTACTTCAACTTCTGCCGTTTCCAGCGATATTTCAAAATGCACATAAAAAACATTAACAGACACACAGCTATGTTCCACAGAGCTGATTTTATAGCTGCTGTTTTAAGCTGAATTTATAAAGATTGATTGTTATTTTGTTATAAGCCTGATAGTGTTTATAAGTCCTGACTGAAACAGAATCTACCATCATAAGCACACTTCATAAACACCAATCAAAGCCTTGAAGTGCCAGTTAGCATCAGAGGTTTGATGAAAACTGATGGTGGTATAAAACAGCATTTAAATATTTTGTAAAAATCATATTGCAACACATTGGATAGAACAAATATTTTAAGTAAGTTAATGACAACTTTATTGTTTAGTAGAACCATGTAACAACCGTGGTTAGGGTTACGAGACGAGGGTTATCTATGATGCTCCAGATGAGTGACCAATAATTAGAACTTACTTATAAATGAGCCAAAATTCTGTTGAAAATTTTTACCTCAGGTCAAGGAAGTAGAAATGTTTGCTCGTACAAATCAAAGAAACATAATAGTTTGTTTTTTGTTGCATTGCTATAAATAACTAATACAGTCATGCCAGCCAGACCTTTTTATTTTGCTGACTGCATTTACTTGAACGGTGTCCAAGCTTTGTACATTTTTTAAATAACATTATATATTGTCATAACCCAACATTGCCCTACATATACACTATGTTAGATTTTCAGAACTTGATTCAACCTCTTTCCTCTTCCAGAGGGTGCAGGTGCTCTTTGAGTTTATGTGCCTCATCAGAATGTGAGCTTTAAACCGTGTGTATGTGTGTGTGTGTGTGTTTGCGTGTGGGTGTGTGTGTGTGTGTGTCCCCAGCTGTGCAGCAGAGATTACAGATGGCTCTCAGTACTTTGTCCTGCTGATGATCACAGATGGAGTGATATCTGACATGGTCCAGACCAAAGAGGCAGTGGTCAACGTGAGTGAACTAACACACATATACACACAACACACACAACACATGTACAACACATGGAAGAAGAAGCAAAGAAACAAAAGAAAACACAGCTAGAACCTGATGGGTTACAGTCCTGCCATCTCAGTTAGCAATAATATTTATGTATATTGTTGTGTCCCTTCATTGTGTTTTTTGTGCTGCTAGAAAATGAGGCAGGGTATTTTCTGACAATAGTTTTTTTATTTATTTGGTTTGGATAAAAACCTGCTGCCTGCCAGGAAAATATTTCGAGATAATTGCTTTAACCCTGAAAATGTCCCAGCCGTAAAACATTAAAAATAGTGTTGACATCTCATTGAACCTTGGCTATAAGCATTTTTCAGGGTGTTGCATCAGTTTAAAAGCCTTCCCCAAAGTGAAGCTGCAATACATCCTACATCCTTCAGCTTATGTCTGAAAATTCCAGGACGTTTACCTGAAGGGCTGTTCCTCAGAGTGCAAACACGCCTTTCCCACAATTTAGTTAAGAATCAACCCAGTTAGCTCCCAATAATTGGGACTAAATCGGAAAAACATGACATGTTTTTATCTGGGGTGTTTTCTGTTTTTTTCTTGCTTTCAGAGTTTTCATCAAAACTAGTTACAGTTTGTGTTCACAGGAATTTACATGTCAACACAAAAGATGTGCTTGTTGGTTGTAGGGCGATAGCCTCAATGGGAATTCTTGAAACTTAGATCAAGTTTCTAAGTTTCCTTGATCAAAAATGCAAACACTCGATCACTTTTAGCCGTTACTACTCATCTGGTTTGATTGGAGAAGATTGAGTTAGTTGTCAGAGGGTGAGGCAGTCGCTATTTGGAAATGTTGAGAGAATAGGACAGAAGTAGCCTGGTAAAGCCAGATGTTTTAATTTCTTCAGAAGGTCTGGATCCTCGGCTATTGAGAAACGATTGCTTGATGGAGGCGTAGGCTATGATGAAATTTGAAATGATTGGATCTGATTTTACCCATTTGCTAACGTTTAGCAGTGACGTATGTACCATTGCAACTACATTATAAAGCTTACTGGAAATTGTGTGTGCTGTAAGTGGGAAGTAGGGCCACAACGTCTTTGCCACCAATAAAATCTTTTAAACATTCCTTTTGTGCCCATTTTAATTGCTCAGTGTTTGGAGTGTTTCACTTCTTCCACTGCCATCGCCACCCTACTACCATAGGCAGACCACGATTCTAAAACAGTGCAGAAAATCTACACAGAGCAGTAGGAAGGCAGTATCGAGGCTAAAACAAAAGGAATTGTTCTCAACAATGAGTCTTAGGTGGGTTTCTTTCTTGGTGGATGACTTTAAAGTTCTTATGTGACTTTTATCATCATCAGTGTAGCAGATAGATCGGGGCTTTCGGCTGTAGACTTTACACTGATCTTTTGGGGGTAAAAACATTGTTGAGCCAATAAGTGAAAGGAACTCATCAGCCTCTGCTTTTCACATCAAATCAATGGCATCCAGATGGTATCGATTTTGACCCAAAACAGTGTCTTTGAATAACAAATTTTTCTAGTATCAATTATATTGATGTATTGGTTACATTGACAAGCCTAACGACCAGTCGGCTTAATAAACTCAAATTATAAAGTTGATCAAACTCAACATCTCCAAACATCTGCTGAATTTAAAATGTAAACAATCTTTAATATTTGTGTCTTTTTAACAGGCAGCATTACTTCCTCTGTCCATAATCATTGTTGGTGTCGGCCCTGCTGAGTTTGACGGTGAGCAGAATAGTTTTTTTATTATGAGTAAACATGACAGAGGAGATAAAACGGCTGTAGCAGTTTGTATCATCTGCTACTTAACATTTTACACATAAACACATTTTATGCATTTGAAACAAATCTGAGTAGAATATGGGGTTTTCTGCCAGCCAAAAGATTGGCTTAAAAATCCTCTCTTTAGTAAGCTAGTGTGAAGACTATTGGTGCCTACATGTCAACAAAAGAAAAGAGCTCTAGAAAATAGTTTATTATTTTCCCCTTGACTCTGGGACTTCCCTATAGAGAGGGTCCAAAGCATAATAATATTAATATCTGGGAGCCTTCAGTACATCTCTGAGGATTTCTTTTGGACTATTACACCTGGACACTACATTTTTGGAGGTAAGTTCCTCAGGTGTGTGAAGCTTAGCACCTATTAAAGGAGCAGGTTTAGTGCCATTTCATAGCACAGTCACGTAATTATGTTACATTCAGTTGTTAAAAAATTATATATATGTCAAATATGACTAAAAATAAATTTGACTACATAATTTCACGCTTTGAAATTGGGTCTCTGTCTCTTTAAAAACTCCTGCTCTTTCTGAAACTCCACCTTCAGGAAGTCATAACAACATGGCTCTTCTATTAACCTTTCAATAATATGTTTATCAGCTGGAGGTTATTTGATTAAAAGGGCAGTATTATGTATAATCTATATTTTTGAGTTTTACATCATGGTATAATGTTATTCCCTCATCAAAAACATACCTGGAGTGTTGCCTTGATATTTGAGAAATCCTTTCATCTCCATGGCAACCATTCACCTTTGCAAAATGCCTGAGTGGACCTAGCTCCGCCTTTGAGCTCAGCATGCGCAGTTCCACCAGCTGTTTGCTAATTGCTGCTGGCTAGTTTAAAGGAGCTGAGTGGAGGAGTCATGGGGAGGACTGCTCTGTGAGGCGGAAGCTCAATAGCTTGAAAACTGTAGCTTCCAGGAGGAGCTGCGTCTCGAAGGCAGAAGTTGAGCAAGTAAAAACTGACATACAGAGTCATGTTAAAACTGACAAATCGCTTTAACAATTCCTCAGTCAAGCCTTTGTTTCTCATGGTTGTCCTGCTCTTCCTGCTTTGGTGTCCTTCCTTAAAAAAAATCACAATGAAGCAGTTCAGAAACAGTCTTAATTAAAATAATTGGAGCTGTTCAGTCAGTTGCCACAGTTAATAAACACAATAATTTACAAAAGCATTCATATCCCCGAACATCTTCCACATATCGAGACATTATAATCACAAATCTTGATGCATTTCATTGGGATTTTATGTGACCAACACAAATTAGAAGATATTTGTACAGCAGAAGGAATGTTATACAACTCAAAGAAGGTACATAAAATGAGCTTTTATCAATCTGATTATTAATTAATCTCAATAACAGATTCAAAACTGTAAATCTCACATGTCTATTAGTTTAATAATTTAGCAGAAATAAGGTTTTTGATTTGAAAATGTTGCTTTTTTATCGATTCACTGTTTTTGAAATGTGATTAATTAGTTACACATTCTGCCATTAGCTTGATTTAAAAATGTTCTAGTCTACATAGTTCTACGGAAATACATTGACAACAAAAAGTAAGAGGGAATTGTACTATTGAAAGTAAATACATCAACAGTGTGTCCTACAGATGAATCGGTGAAATAAAAAGTAAGCCCTGAAAAAAAAGACACCCGCTAGAAAAGATCAGGCTTTTACATTCCAGCATCACTCAGTCTAAGGAGCACAGAAGTGATGCTTAAGAGCAGAAAAAAAATCATTTAACGGTGACCTTGACTTTGGCTTGACTCTGAGGGGCTCAAACGGGAAAGCTGCCAGAGCAGCTGTGACATAATGACTTCTTTATGTTCATTAATGCTCCGCTCCCCGTCCTGGAAGAAACGCTGTGGAAGGTCCATGAAGTCAAGTGTGTGGCCTCCACACAGCCTTTAGATCAATGAATTATTTCTCAGAGGGGACGGCTGGAGTGAGAGTGTGCACAATCTGTTTCAGATCAGGAGGGTGTAGCAACTTCACACTTCATCACGGTGTCGTATGGCCTATTATTTCCCACTTGTTTAAGTAATCAAGTGGCAGGAGGGTTGTGAAAGCACCAAGGTGTGTTGAAGGTCATGATGTCAATAGTACCTTACAGTCTTTGTGGCTCTTTTTTTTTTCAAATTATTTCTGAACATGACTTCATGCAATAGTGTTTCCTTGGAATGTTTTCTGACTCTGTAGGAGTTCTTACTAATGCAGCTTCACATTGTGCATCACTATCTTTTTATGGCAGTACCACACTTTTAGGTTACTCACTGCCTTTATAGTGCAAACTATCATTTAGATTTAACTCTTCATGTGCGAGAACAAATTTTCTCCAGCTGTTCATGCCAAACTATAGGCTTAACCAAAAATATACTGCTCAAAAAAATAAAGGGAACACTTTAAGTGTTAAACACCTGTTTAAGTGTTCCCTTTATTTTTTTGAGCAGTGTATATATACTTCTTTTTTCTCACTCTCTGTGTCAGCTAAGCTACACACAGACTCGTCAACACAACCCAGTGATAACTCGACTAGTGTGTCAGAATTCAACACCAAAAAATACACTTACGTTTCCCAGACAAGGAACAGAACATTCAGTTTGTTACAATATTATGTTTTCAAACTTCATGTTTTTTTGTTTTTTTTTTGTTTTGGTTTTTTTACGATTATTAAAAAGTGATTATCTGAATACAGAGGTGGTTTATTAGCTAAATTAAACACCTGCTTTACTGGTGATCTGTATAGTTTGTGTTTGGGTCACCTTTGTTTTTTAGCTCACAGCAAATTCCACAGCACATCTACATGTTAAGTTTTCAAAGTCAAGCTAGCATAACTGACCTATTTCACTCTCCCTCTCATTTTTTTTAATTAAAACTTTTTCCTTATCTTCTAATCTAGTTGTTGTAGTGTTGACAATTAGTAGCAAAGACCTGTGCCCCTTTTTCTAATATATATCACATGTAAATTTATGACTAATGGTAGCCATCATGATCAAATAGCTTTCTGCCCTCCAGCAGGGAGCTTGGGCATGTAGTCATGTTGCAATGTGTCTACATTGCAACAAACCCTGGGGAGATTGATAAACCTTTAAATAATGTAACAATTTTAGTCAACTTAAATTCAGATTTTCTAATAGTAAATATCTTTGCTTGTCTTTATTTGTAATAGAGCATAGATGGAAAATAATAAATCATTCAGATTTTGAAGTTATGAAACAGATTAATTTTGATTATTTTATGACCTGAAAAAAACTACACTGATTTATCATGCTACATTCAAGCTGAACATTTTGCAAGGCCAGCTCAAAGAATCATCTGCAATCAGACACAATTTTATAACTAGCTGTAGTTACAGAAAGTCCTGGTGCTGCCACAGTGTTACAACAGAATTTTCCCAATGAGTGGTCTAACTATATTTTCCAACCAGTGTGATTATGCCCTATTTTTTTTCATGAGGAATCCTATTTTCCATGTGTAAAGAGGTGTGTGTACCTGTTCCCAGTCCCCATGACGTGTCCCACTTCAGCAATTACGCATTGAACATGCAAAATCAACACCCCAAAGCTTCTTTTATTCTCTCCCCCGGTGGCTCCAGTACTGAGTCATTTTCCCTGTGTCGCTGTCTGTCCTTTCAGCGATGGAGGAGCTTGATGGAGACGAGGTGAGAGTATCCTCCAGAGGACGTCTTGCTGAGAGAGACATTGTTCAGGTACTCCTCATGATTATATTTAAATTTGCAGGTTTGTCACAACCGCTTTTCGGCAAAAAGAAAAACCACAGGGGGTACATGCCCCCGAAGAGAGTGGGTCACATTTACATCAGGCATTCAAACACACTATAATATGACAACTGAGAGAAAATAAGCAGGCCTACATTAGTGTTTAGTTATATGGTTGAATATGGTTACTGTAGTCTTATTTTTTTTCAGAGTTGGAAAACTGATGTCTCAAAAAGGTCCAGCAGGGTCCTTTAATCATCTCTTTTTAACTCGTGCAGCAGTTTAAACCCGAATGTGTTACATTGTTAAGTTCACAGGATTGTCTGACAATTTCATATTCAATTCACAAAATGAGTCAAAACACAATAGTGGGTTCACAGAAAGAAGTTGTTCCATAGAATGAGACAAACAGATACAGCTTTTGGTAAAAGTAAAAATCCCCATTTTTGTTTTTGCAATAACGATTTTATAAGTTAAACTGTTTTTTTATAGAATCTAGTAATAGTGTAGCTACATTAGTGTAGGTTTGACCAGAGTGTGATGTCACATGCAAGGGGTGAATTGAACGCATCATGGAAGAGTGGCTATCTAATCTAATCTGTAATCTCACCAGTGATGTTTGGTGAAATCTGGGGTCAGGTAGTTAGCTACACACATGGAACATTCAAAAACATTTTAAAAAATTGCACTTTCATACTTAACCACAAACCAGACACATTCCTGTTTGCTGAAAAACAGCATGCACTCATAAATCACCTTTATAATACAAATGTGACTTGGTAATACAGTCAAAATTTCTAGCATCAAACCATGATTCACACCAACCCCAAACAAACTGGGCTTTCCAGGCAGACCAAGTAAAGTTGGATGAAATGGAAGTAAACAGGAATAGAGAAAGAAAACAAACACAGGGATGGATGAGAGGTATGGAGCCTGCTGAGCTCCATTTAAACCAGTAAGACCTCTTCCTCTTAACTGACTCCAGCTAAACTATATTTTCCAACCGGTGTGATTATGCCCTATTCTGCAGAGAGCCAATCTCTGCGCTCTGAGTGGCTAGAGAATCCCACAGCTGTTTTCCAACTTTTTCGTTTGAAACGATAACTACAATATTTTAAAGTTCATTCAGGACTCAAGCGTGTCAACTGTTTTTCCTATAGATACAAATTTAATGCCTTCCTGGTAGAAAGTTACTCAGTGGAGCCATGTACTGACCGCCTTTTAGTACATGCATATTTTTGTTTGTTTACGGTCTTAATTTTGTTAAATTATGAGTTAGCAGAACACTACAGACATAGCGCTCATTAAGTAACATCCTGAAGCACTAAGCCAGACCTTGGGTGTACTGTGAAGCAGACCTCTAATCAGAATGTGTGGAGTATGTTGTAAGCACAATCTCTGTGTTGCTAATTGGGAAAATGGGATGTATAATTTGACATTTTTAAATTGGATCATTTTCTGTGTTTTGAAAATAATGAAAGGAACAGTAAATATGAGTAATTATTAATCTTCTGTTGCAGCCTTATGAGTCAAGGATGTGCCTTGTGAGTATGGACGGATAAATAGAGCTTTATTAATAGCTACTGTCTAGAAGGCTCTGCAGGCCAATAGAGGCCAACATAGGCCTCTACCTATCACATCAGATAGAACCCAGATAGTAAAAATACTGGGAGACACACTTAAAAACTATTAAGCTCTTTACTGAGCAAAAACAACAATAACGCAAATGTGAAGGAAACTTGAATAAATTAGGGATGCACAATATATTGGCATTAACTTTGGTTCCTTTTTATATTAGTCTTTTGTTAACACATTGGTTTGATAAATTAAATACCGATATTTATTCCACAATGTTGTCGTTTGTTTCTGGAGCGGAGAGGGTTGGTCATGTGGTGTTTGGTCGGTCATGTGAAGGACCAAACAGAAGCAATACAAACAGGCAGCTGTGTGGTCACTTTTTTCAAGGTCTCAAAAGGTTAGTGAAATGTGTTGCTTAAATACATTATCAGTCATTATGTGTTATCGGCCACAACAGTAACATTTATGTCAGATATCACTGGAATAAATGCTGAAAACAAAAACCAGCAGGCAGGCTGCAGCTACTCAGGTTTTAAAATGGCAAACTGTGTTTGAATTCAGATGGTTTACATCAGATCCATTGCTTTGTTTGGCTACTTACACAAATTTTGTTATTGGTTTCAATAAGTAAACTAAAATGTGGAAAGAAGCATAAATTTCCCCCCAAAAACGACGCAGATCTACTCTGTAAACGAGCAAAATTCAAACACAACATTTACCATTTTAAAACCTCAGAAACTGCTTTTTAATACATGGAGCGTTTTCTTCATAACATAGGATATTAAACAAAAAAAGGAACATCACTATTTTCTCTGAATTGTATGGTTTTTATTTATAGTTTTCTGTTTCTACTCTGGTGACTTGTTCCTGGTTTTGTCATGATGCAACAAATATAGTAGTTCTTTTTAGACATTTGACATGAATTAATTTAGTAAATAATATATATTTTTATATAACCTATATAAATAAGTCATGTCACAACATACAAGTATATAATTTAAGGGTAAAACAAATGCCTATTCAATTCCAACCTGAGATCCACATAGAAAATCCATATTATACCCTTTGAGATCTCACGACATAAAGGGCAATATAATAATAGTATGACTGTAGTTTAATAAATGCTGTCTGTTTTCCAACTAAAATGTGTGTGATAATGATTTTTCATGAGCTATAGGGATTTTGACAGTATTTTTCAAAATTTCTTTTCTGTATTATGTCCAATTCCATATATAGTTTTGGATTCCTTTTCCTTTACCGCCTGCATTAAGCTTAACACTGTCCTGATAAACACTTGAAAACACTTTGGCATTTATCTGCCAAAAATAGCGATCCTTTACAGGGAACTATAATGGAAGTGGCTAAAAAGCATGTGAAGAAGAGTCCTCAGTGCATTTCCCCCTCAAAGACATTCATCCATTCATTCCATTACCAGATCTAAAATTGCCCATATTCTTTTTGGAAAAAGAAAACTGGTTCTGCTGCGTGTTTTATCGTGAGCAGGCGATAAAACCACATCTGCCAGCAGTTGTTTTGGAGAACCTTTCAGAGATATGAGGAAGCAGATAAAGCGAATCTTGTGGTAACAATGTGCTGTTAAGTATCCAGATGGCAGCGGTGAGGACCGTTCTGTCGGCCTGCAGAGAGTACGATACGATGATAAATGAGTGTTTGTGATGATGAATGCGCATAATCATCATCACAGGAATATTAGGCTTTCATATTATAAACTATCAGTTTGTAGAATCTACTTTGACGTCTTTTTGTCAATGCCTGTTCATTTCCACACATTAAACACCTTTAAGTAAGTAGAATTCTTCACTGTAACTAATAAAAATGCTTTTTTTCTTTATGTTGCTTTTACAGTGTAAAAGTTATTGTTATTGACCTGGTGATTAAAGCTCTTCTCCCAGCAATGCTAATCACATTTAATCTTTTAACCTTCTAGCTGTGGCTTAACAGGGATATTTAGATTAACAGCAAAAGAAGGGAGTTCAATCACTACACACTATTTTGCATTTAATTGTTTCATTATTTTCATTTGGTGACTGCTTTTGCTCTAGCAACACTGATTCACAGCTAAAATATTTGGCAGGATGATGGATCTATAACATTTCAGTTCTTTTTGTCAGCATTTCTTTTCCTCCATATTTAACAATTACTATAGAATCTGCGGATTGTACCCTAAAATGTATGAGTGCATTTATAAATACGTTAGTAGCCAATCCAGGAGCAGCATTTGTTTTCCTTGGTTTTGAATGGCTGAACCCCCAAGAGCAGAGCTAAGGAAGATAGTTGATGCTAGGTTCTGCAGTAGCACTGAGACGGTTTCCACTGTTCATACTAAAGCAGATTAAAGTATTTTCTTTGGTCTTTTAACTACTACAATAGGCAGTTATGAGCATTTTTTGAGGTGGTTTAAGTAGTCATGGATTTCAGCTAATCAGTTTTAGTTGTCTGATGCTAGCTACTTAGTTTTGTTGTCAGTTCCAGATAGTTATTATATTCAGCAATGTCTCAGGAAGCAGCAGTACATATATTTTACATTTTATCAACCAATGAGGAAAAAAGAAATGTTTTTATTTCTAAAGAAATTTTATCAAATGTCTTAAATTTACCTAAATCTACGGAATTTGAAATTTACCACAAAAAAATAAAAATTAAAAATCCATATCTCTGCTTGATGCTTTAGCAGCTTTGACAAACTCCTAACACACAAGCAAATCACTGGAAACACTGCAGGTGGTTGATTTGAATCATGAGTGAAGATGGTGGCAGGTTGGAACAAAGGAGGCAAAAACACAGCACTGGGAGTCTTAAAGTCTGCAATGGCCAGCAGGCACAGCCTGATGTTCTTGGTACCAACTACTGGATGTGAGTCATTCAGGCTGATTGAGGAATTTTTTGTTTGTTTTTGTGGTGAAAAATTTGAGTTTTTATTCAGGTACAAGAAAAAAGAATTTAAAACAATTCAGAGAAGATATTGAAAAACTGTTAATGATGATCATTTTTACACTGTAAGTTGTCATTATAGCATTTTGTATTTTCCAGGTATGTAGTGGGATTTTATAGCACAATCAAGTAACTATGTTACCTTCAGTTGTTTTAAACATGTATATATCAAATATGACATAAAAGACATTTGATTTTGCAATTTAACGCCTTGGAATTAGACTTCTGTCTCTTTAAGAAGCTCCTGCTCTTTCAGACACTCCGCCTTCAGGATGTCATCACAACATGATCCTCATGATGCCATTTAGTGTTTTTAGGCGTATTGCATGGAGTAGTAGTTCTTAAAATGAGCTCAGAAAACACACTGTTCCACCAGGTGTTTGCTAATTGCTGCTGCCGCTAGTCTGGAGGAGCTGAGTGGGAGGAGTGGCAGATTAGGCCGAAAAATCTAACCCGGCTGGGAAAGATTTATCTGCCTCTATGCTTCATGACCTCACAGCCAAAGCTTTTTCTGAACTGACAGCACAAGTTTTTGCTCCATCGATTCCATCTCTGGCTTTGCCAGAGAAGAATTCTCTGAAAGACACAGAGTACGAGTGTCTTTCAATTACCAGAATGAAAACGGATTCAACAGAGACATCACAGCCACTGATTTATCAAAAAGACTGTCTCTAAATGGCAGAGCTACCGATGTCTTTGAGGTTAACTGTTCCCCAGACGGGTACGTTAACAATTCAGGACAGAAAGTTGACTCAGATATCCCAGATGTGGAGAGGATGGCAGCTGCACCACAAGGAGACATCAAGAAGAACTTCTCTAAGTTCTCCCAACGAACTCCAAAATAGTTGGTTGAATGCCACTTTCCACAGTGTCCTGAACCTGAGGGTCACCAGGAGGGTTCTTGCTAAGGAAAATATATTTCTAGAGGCTTCATCCGTCCCCTGCTGTGCAAGTCTCATCCACTCAGCTGTCCGTCAGCCAGGTAAACACTTTTCCAAAAAAGAGAATCTCCAGTTCTTAGGAAGCTGAGGGGGAGCAAACTGTAACCAGATGTGGGAAAAGACTTTGATATGGCTCTGGGCTCTGTGTTGGTTTGGGTGGATTCACTTGGTGGTGACACAGATCAGGAACTAAACAGTGGAAACTCTTGCACAAAATGTAAAACCAACTTCCGAGAGCTCCTGAGCAACGGCCCTCTGGTTATCATCCCATCGACAACATTTCGAACCGACATACAGTAGCTTCACTTTGTAGCACTTGGGTGGATTTGGGGGGCAAACGTCATTATTCAGGCTGCAGGTCGACCTTACAGAAAAAATACTGCCTCACTGACGACAATGAATTTGATAAACTGGACATCTATAATATTGCTAAAATAAAATCCTGTTACAGTTACACACAGATATTTTATTTCTGTTAACTGTGTGTGTTGTCGCTCAGTTCGATTCGGGGTCAAAATTGCAACATTTATTACATTTTCACCCCTGTAGTTCACTTCCACACTGCACTGTCAAACTAAGAGCAGGCGAGTGACTAAAGTGTAGATTTATTGCTAACAAAATATTGTAATATATATGTGAATATATCGCATATAAATATTTATAGGCTCTAGTAGAGATTAAAATAGTACAGTTTAAGATATTCAGCCTCAATTTGAAGTAATATCTAGAACAGGTCCAGTAGGTAACCATGTGAGGTTGACCAGTACCTGCTTTAGATCAGTCTTTCTCAAACTGCGGTCCTGGACCACTGGTGGTCCGCAGGCGCCTCTTAATGGTCCGTGAGTTCATGTAATCAATTGTTTATTTGCTGTGATGTGAGCTCAAAGTGCGACGCTACAGTTAGCTTACCAAAGGATTGTGTTTAATATGCACAGCACCCTCTTGTTTTTGTGGTTGCACTGTGAGACCTTCAAATATGCAGATGAAATCATTATTTCATAAAAGCTGCAACTGATGAGAGAATTTCTGTTAGGATCAACTTGAAGAAGCGCAGAGTTCTCCCTCCATTTTTGCCTTAATTAATCCTTCAGAGGGAAGGGCGTCACAGACGGGGCAGAACGCATTCCTTCTGTTTGTGTCATTATTTTATTTTTCTCCTTACTGTCACGTTCAGGCTGTCTCATATCACACAGGTCGCATACTGTAAGCTGTATGGATTTTAGCTGAAATGAAGAAAAAGATTGAAATATTTCTGAATTTAAAGTAAACCAGAATCCATTTCAGGTTTATGTAGCTTCCAAAGAGAGGTCGCATTCATTCATTCATTCCCAAAATGGTCCCCGTAGGGAAGACGGGATGTTTCTGGGACTCAGATTCTGATGGCTGACACTGTTTGGCCACACCGTCTCGTGTCAAAATAAGACGTACTGTGGTTTCAGCTGATTGCACACAACTCCATTTTATGATTGTGTGCATCTCCTGACTCATATCTATGTACATTATTACTACAAGTATTAGATTAGGATGTGTACACACAGAACCAGGTTGTTGAAGCTTCTTTACAGATTTGATCAGATTTTTTTATTTGAATAACACAAAATGTATTAGGGCTGAAATGATGAATCAAATTAACTGTGATTAATCAACTATTGAGATCATTATCAACTAATTTATTAATTGATTGCTCATTAACTGGGAGATGGAGACTAATTTTTTTTTTTTTAATTTAAACATTGATGTAGGCATAAGATAAAAAAAAAATCTTTGTAATTATTTTTTGTCCAAAACTCAAGTGGAATTTTTAGTTTCACCTGGTACAAATCCTTTAAAAAAAACTCTCCTTTAAGCACCTTTTGCTATTTATTAATTTATCCAAAAAATGACCAACAGTTAAGCAGACAGTATGCTACAGCTGCAGACGCATCTTTTGATGAAGCGTATGCTGAAGGAATCCCGTGTTGCTGCATTTCAGGCAGTAACATTTTCATTTGTCTTTAAAACTTTGATTCAATTATTTGCATATTTGAATGTATTTCTAATATTGTGTAAAAGAAAAGGCTTTTTTTTTTTATCATTAGTTGCAGCCCTAAGATGTATGTCACATAAAAAGCAGGGGTGTGAAGACTTTTGAGAACCAGTTTGATAAAGTAAAAAAACCAAATCTGCTCTTCTATAAACAGCATTAGTAAAAAATCTATTCATTTTTTTCAAACTGTAATACTTTATAGATTTTGTTAACCTATACTTATTTGTTTTTACTTTCTTTAATTTTTTAAAACTGAATAATAACACGATAGAAACAGCAGTGTTTGTTTTATGTTTTTTTATTATTATTATTATTATTTCAGAACCAGCTGGAGACAGAAGCCTTTTCATTCTAATGGACACTTAAAAAACCCCACTACAGGTTATCTTCTTTTCATTCCCAAAACAAAAATTAAAAAAAAAATCCCACCTCACTGCTCCATCTCGTTCTTGCTGACTCTTTTTTCTGGTCTGAACATCCTGGATGTTCGGCGACGGCTCCGAACCCTCCAGTCGGAAGCAATCTAATCTAAAAACGCAGCTTTGTCGGCCTTCTCCACACACAAATATTCAACGTTCAGACGATTATGCAACCCCAGAGACATCAGCGGTGTCAAACGACTTCTTACAGCTGGCTATTTATACATCTGGTTTATCTGCTAGAAGCTCTCCTTAGTGCTTCTTTATCAGTCTAAATTCATCTCCACGTCTCCGTTCTTTCGTTCTCATCTCTTATCTCTTTTTGCTTATTGTCAAACATCAGCATCTTTTTTCAAACCCTCATGTTTATTATTCCAGGCTTTTTTTATAGAGTCCTACGGACATAATAGCCTGCTTGAGTGAAAATTGCTTCTTTTTAAAATGTCATCTGCCTAAAAAAAAAAAAAAAGAACATTACCTGAAGCGTATGTCCTTCAGTTTTTATTGTCCACAGCAGATTAAACGCTTGCAACGACGATCACAGTCCTTGATAAAGTGACAAACTTGAATGCTTTTTATGAGGATTTTGTGTGACAGACCAACACAAAATGGAGTGTAATTGTAAATAATAAGGAATGTCCTGGAATGTGAAACATGCAGCATTTAATCTAAATTTGAATTATTTTCATTCTTTCTTTAATTTTGTTTCTGATTGGAAACAGGAGTCATGTTTTTTTCATACTAGCTTCTTCCGTAGATATTCTCCCAGGTTCTTGTTAGGACTTATTAGTTCTGGGCAACACCAAAACATTAATATTACTTCCAAGCAGAAGAAATATGCTGGAAAATTAAAACCTAAATCTGCCAATGAGGTCAAAAGTAAAATTTAAAATCTAAATGTAAAACTTTATTTGTGGTGTTAAATAACTCAGTACATGACTTTGGTATCATTTTCCGTTGGTATCAGTAAAGTGTTTTTGAATTGCATTGAAAACGCCAACCCTTTGGTGAAACACGGTAGTGGTGGAATGATGCTGTGGGGTTGTTTTTCATCAACAGAGACAGAGAAGCTGGGGGGAAAATGAACTGAGACAAAAACAACCAGAGCTACAATGAAATGGTTTAGATTATGAATGCAAGAATGTGAAAATAAAGGCCAATATCAATAATAATATCAATTGCCAATAATAATCCTGCTGTTGTGGCTGATAACCAAAATGTATTGCTAAGCCTGTTGCAATAACAAATTTTCCTGCACGATAAATTATGGTAAATATGGTAAAAAATAATAATAAGGTTGTATTGAGACCATTTTGAAATAATATATTGATAATGGCATAATAATGCAAGGGCTCCTCTCAAAGACCCATGCATGTTAATTTTGTGATGAACACTTAGCTAGAGACCTGGAAGACATTTTAACTATCCAAAATAAAACACAACCAAAAACATCAATAACATGGACTGTGAAGTCTGCAAACAAAATTGCACACCACACTTTTAAGATTTTTACCAGTTAAATTTAGTGGTTGTGGTCGACACTTTTGAACCTGGTTTGGTCTCCTGTGTGCCACATCAAGGACAGATCAGAGACACGGCCTCTCCTCCGCGGCTCAGCCAAACTCTTCTACTTGGTGTTGCTCTGTCTTTAAAATTCTGATGGAATACCATGAAATCCATGGTTGTAGCTTGACAAGGAGTGATATTTGCCACAGATTTTGTTTTCCTTCCTGCTTCTAGTTCGTTCCGTTCAGAGACTACATCGACAGGTCCGGTAACCAGGTGCTCAGCATGGCCCGGCTGGCCAAAGACGTCCTGGCCGAGATCCCTGACCAGCTGCTGTCATTCATGAAGAGTCGAGGAATCGAACCGCGACCGGCCCTTTCCTCCTCCCCCCTACCGGCGCTGCACCGGCACATCTGACCCACACAATCCCCAACATCTTCTCCATCTCTGTCTCCTTTTTTCCCCTTCCTCTGGTTTCTCTTATCCTCCATTTCTTTGCCACTTTAAAAAGAAGGAAGCATCAACCTGCTGCTCTCTCACCCAGAGTCTAAACAGACGCCTCCCTTCAGCACAGCGGGGGCTCATCCTCCACTCACCTGCTGCTGTAACTCATCTGTTCCTCTCCCTCCTCTTAATATTCGGTTACATTGTTAAAGAGCGTTGGGACCGACCCCCTGAGTGGGACCTTCTGGAACATTCACAGCTGGATGTTTAGGATGTTTTCCCACCTCATAGTCGGTAGACTTGGTTCTATTGGCGACCAAAACAGAAATATTTGTTAGATTTTCAGCTGTTGCGGTTCCCTTTTACACTGCACTTCGTCAAACAATCCAAACTCTTTGGAAAACCTGGTCCCCTCCTCGCCTGTGGTGGCGCTACATCAAGAACCACAGAAGGAAACAACACGAAAACGTCCAAAGACGACATGACAATTTCAATCTTCTCGAAATGTGAAGAAATGGAGTGGTGTCTTGATTTTAGCGGTTGTAGGATTTCTCTTCTGTTTTTGGTCAAAGACCACAAGTTCATTTCTCCTAGACGATTAGGTTGTTTTCACCCAAAATTTACCCAGAATGCCCTGTGCTGTCATCCACTTCCTGCTTTGAGAGTGGTCTCTGGGCCGCTTGGCGTTCACCTTTGTATTCAAACCACACCAGAGTTCACTTCAACCAAACAGAGACTGAGGTTTTTAGGCAGACAAGTTTTCACTTTGCTATCCGTATAGATTGGTCAGGTTTCCTACAAATCAGTCTGCTTTTCAACACTTTTGACTGGTGTGAACACACCATCAGTGTTTGCGTCCAACTCCCATCATTTATCTTTATTTTTTCGGAGACCTCTCCTGAAGGTTGACATTCTGTCTCATTTTCTCCAATTAGGAGCCCAATTTGGTATTTAATCTAAACTAAATCATTTGGGGCCCTTGATGAGTGAGAGGTACAGTGCGTCGTCTCATTTGAGAAGTTTTCACCCTGATTCACGGACGGAGTGACTCGTGCTCCGGAGCATTTAGCCCGAGTCACTGCTGTGAAGGCTGCAGACGAGCGCTGGCGGTTCCAGGGTCGGGTCAGACGATGCATCAGTCTCACACACACACACACACACCCCTCTGTCTGCAACGCCACACCCACCCCTCTCTCTGCCCAGCGTGGGCCGAGGCTGGGTGCAGATTCCCCCCCCTGCTGTTAGAGAAATGCCAGTCTCTCCAGCTGTCCTGTGGAGAGGAGGAGGAGGAGGAGAGAGGAAGGAAGGAAGGAAAAGAGCCAGGGGGAGGGAAGAGAGGAGACAAGACGCAGGTATGCTCAAGGACGCGGTGAGGTGGAGAGAAAGTGTTTATCTTGTTCCAGCTGCAGTTCTGTCCTTTCATTAGTTTAAAAAAAGAAAGTATGCACAGTTAAACCCCAAACGATGCTAATCTAGGATCAATGCACACTCTATGAAAAGCAATACGACCGACTCCTAGCGTAGTGTTTGCCTTATGCATGTCCTGCTCCTTTCAGATCTGCTAGGAAAGTGGGAAAAGGCTGCCACCTAGTGCTCACCTCCCTGTATAGCCGGACCTCTATCTATATTATGCATGACCTGCTGTACAGCCCCACGTTCCTCTGAGGCGCGTGCATGATGAACACATCCAGCCAAATTCAACAACGACCGAGGACTGCGTAGAAATAACAGAACTAGAAATGCAAACCGTCACGTGGCGTAGAGACATGTTCTGTGTGCGCTTTGTAAATATGTGGACCTTCATATATATATATATATATATATATATATATATATATATATATATATTCTTTTTGCATGTTGGGTGGAGGGGGGAAATGTATAACAGTGTACCAGTAAATATTACACCCCTCCCCCCACACTTCAAAACGAAAATACAAACAAATATATGCATTTTCTTTCTGTGTCTTTGGAAACATTTGTGTGTAGATTTCACATCTGATCTGTGTTTTACAGAATCCTGTGCAATTATGTGTATTTCTTTTTATATATATCTTGGAGGATCAAGAAAACAAAAAAAAAAGTTTGGATTCTGTTGAATGCCGATAAATTCAGAGCAGGGGGTCTGCAGCCTGCGGCGAAGGAAGTGGTCCATTGAACCTTCCACAATGCAAAAGACAAAATATTAGCATTGTTTTCTAGTTTCTAGTGCAAATATTTTAGTACACTTGAAATAAGACAAAACTAACTTACAAGTTACTTTTCAACAAGATATGTGAGCTTTTTAAAGTCAACAATTTCTTTATATATATATATATATATATATATATATTTTTTTTTTAAATAAAAAGTACTAGTTCCACTGGCAGACTTTTTAACTGATGCAGAAAAATGTCTTGGTGAAAAAATCTTCCTGTGGAATTAGTACTTTTTATTTCTATTTATGGAATTATTGACTTAAAGCTACGGTAACTAATATACTGAAAAAAGTTACTTGTAAAATAGTTTTGTCTTTTTCAAGTGCACTAAAATATTAACCCTAGAGACCAACAATACTTGGTAAGATTTAGATATAGATATCAGGGTTTGGAAATAAAGTCTTCAAATCTTGCCACAATATTTATACATTATAAAGCAGTAAAATTAACTATGAAAAACTGTTAACAACTTCTTTGTCTTTTTTTTTTTTTTTTGCTCCAAAAATATAAAATATTGTTTTGCACTTAATCATCTTGTTTTCAAATTTCTTGACGTTATCTGATGCTGCACCTCTGGTTTTTAGGGGTTTCATTCACTGAAGATTATAATTATGAAAAATTTGGATTTTTTTTAATGAGAATGACACAATAAAGGCATATATCTAATCAATGTAATAAATGGGTTTTTGCTGTTTGTCAGTTCTTCATGTAATAACTACATTGATGTTCCACCACAGAAGGATCTGTTCTTTTAGATACATTTTTCTTGTTGAAAGCTTTCTGGGTGGAGTTGACATCATTTTTCATAAATCTCTACATCCCATAGAAGAAAAGGTAAAAGTTTAGGATTTTCTTTATCTTAACACCTAAAAATTGAAGTAAAATGGTTCTTTAAGTATGATGACAAATTTCCTGCAATAGAAATTTATCAGAAATTGCACGTTGTCCTTTTTGTTGGAAGGTCATTTAACATTTGTAAAGGAGTTTTATTTAGCAGGGTGAAAATGTCTCTTTGGGTTGTAAAGGTTGCAGGCCCCTGATTCAGAGGATTCTTAAAGCCTGACTGAGATTTCTGTCTCTTTGACTGTGTAATCCTTCAAAGAAAGGAAGATGTAATGTTTATTTGTATATATGTGTCTGTGACAAGAAATGTTTTCACTCGTTTGCTTAAAGTAGAGAGCAGTCTGTATCTGTGTTTCGGGAAGACATAACCACTCTCTTGCAGAAGTTTTCACTCCTCTTAACTCACCTTAAGAGGAGTTAAGCAACAAACCTTTATTGGGTTTATATGTGATGAACAAACACAACGTATCAAAGGTTACATGTGTTGGTCTATGAAGTAAAATTATAATATAATACATCAAGCCCTGCAGATAAAAAATGTCAAAATGTGATTCATAAGGAGTAGAAATATTTTTTTTTTTTTGCAAATTACTGTATAAAAGTGTGTTGAGATCTTTTGAAGAATGTCCGATAAGAAGAATGTAGAAATGAGGAAAAACTGTTTTGATGAATATCTTGCTGTGTTTTAATATCAGGTTTGTGATTACTGTTCCAGCTGGAACCTGAGGTTTACAAACACCAAATGAAATGACATTCACATATTTTTTTTTTCTCACTTCATGAAGTCAAATCAGACCAAAGTTCTCTTGTTTTAGTTCAGTTAGCATTACCAAAATTAGTTCTACAAGTGCTCCAATAATGACAGAATATGTCACAGGTTTATTTATCAACATCTTCAAAATATGAAGCATTGTGAGAATCTTTTGGAAGGAAAACCAAAATGTAAAAGCAAATCTACCAAATACTGATGAAATATTTACTGATTTTAAAGATATTGATAACTAATAACTGATAGTTGACAGATATTGCTAACTCTAACATATTATTTCTCTCATGACTGTGGTATTCAGCAAATCAAAAGTATTTTGGTCATTCTAATTCACTCTGATTTAACTTGAAAGTTAAGTAAGGAAGTTAACAGTAAGAAAAAAAAAGTATTTTTATTTGGTGTATGTAAACTGCTGGTCTCAACTGTAACCTGATTATTTTATGTTGTATTTGTTGATTTTATTACCCTGCACACAATGTTTAATGTGGATTTCAGATTAAAGAGATTATACCTATATAGGTTTTATATATATATGATATGTGTAATTGTGTCCTGCTTGGCTCATAGCTTGACAGTTTTAATTTGGGCAGTTCATGTTAAGGGAACGTTCTCAGAAGGGATGGATGAAATTGAAAACAGTTTTATATCAAATTGTTCAGCATTTAAACTCGGTTTCAATTGTTTGAGACAAATCTTTACTGCATCAAAAGTGGACTGTAGAGATTCAAATGCCTGTGAATTACAGAATCGTCTGCATAAAGATGGAAGGAAGCATTTGACAACTTTATGCAGGGATCAGAAATAAAAATTGTGGACGAGATGAGCCTTACGGCCAATACACGCCGGATCTGATTTGGCATCCGATCCAACAGAAAATCAAGTTGGAAAATATACGCAGAAATCAGAACACATTAATGTCGGTGGAGTCTGGCAGACCGCTAGCGATTCCCAGCTACTGCATCTCTGCCTGTCTTGCCTGGGGTCTGCCTTGGTCGGAACTACACAGTAATTTCACAAGAATGCAATGAATGAGACAGGAAGTTAGACATGGTGGCAAAGTAAACTACATCCGCTTTGGAGGAAAATAAAATAAATACTTTTCATATAGAAAAAGCTCTGTAGTTAGTCATGAACGTACAGAAAAATGTTGCAGAAATGGCGATCTTTTTTAAGCAGCTTTGAGTTCACTGCCAAACCGGCTTGGGTTTATGCTGCCAGGATTTCTGGTACAAACTCTTGTGAGTCCAATGGTCTGGAGACGGACCCTCGAGTCAGAGTCTGTATGTCCGAAAAAAAAATTGGATCCGAGCGTTAAGAGTTTAAGACTGATCTTTGAGGTAAATCTTTTCTTTTCGAGCAATCTGCAAACCAACTGGGAGTTTGGCTGGCAATGCCAATTTTGAGGGTGGCGGAGTGGTGGGGGTTAGAGCGTTTTAAGTGGTCATCAACTTGCCAAACTAAAACAAGATATGGAGATGAAATATTTCCTGTCTGTTTTCATCAGCTGTCCGTCACCCTGTGGGTTGGTGATGGACAGGTTGACACATGAGGTCTGCCAGGAGTCCCCATGGAGTTGGTTTGTCAGACGATGCTGTGATCTGTGGTGACAGTAGAAACAGGAAATGTGCGCTGGGGGAAGCCAAATAATGTGTGTAAGCAACAGGACAGATAAGGTACAGGAGGCTGAGTCTCAGTATAAAGCCTCAGAGGTTTGTTAGAGAACATTAGCGAACAAACAGCACCATGAAGACCAAGAAACACAGCAGAGAGGTCACAGACCTCTGTGAAATCCATCATCTAAAGATGGAAAGAGTAAAGTACTACTGCAAACCTACAGAGACATGGCCGTCCACCTACACTGACAGTCCAGGTAAGGAGAGCAGTAATCAGAGAAGCAACCAAGAGGCTCTAACCTCTCCACAAATCTAGCCTTAATTGAAGAGTGCCAGGAAGAAATCTGTTGTAGAGGAAAAGCAATAAAAAGTTCTGTTTGCTGTCTGCAGAAAACACAGCAAAAGTGGAATAAGGTGCTTTGGTCAAAGAAGCCAAATTTGAACTTTGTGAACTAAATGCAAAATGAAGAAATACAGTACACACCCTGAACGCATCCCACTTGGTGTGGGAATTGTTGTACTATATGAAAGCTTTTGATTCATTTTATTATGATGTTTTTTTCATTGACATTAAACTTGCACAAATTGGAATCACGAAAATAAATTCACTTACTGGAAACACGACAATTTTGAAAAAAATTAATTTGATTTTAAAAACTTGTTGCTAGGATTAGGTGGTTTTTCAGCTAAATCAAAATTGGTGTGTTTCAATGGAAAAACTTTATGAATCAGGCGAGACCCACCAGTTTGTTATACAGCAACAGTAACACACTTATTTGTAGGCATTGACATTGTTGGACAACATGCAGATGGATCCACAAGAGCTTTCACAGCATCACACTGTCCATCAAAGGCAGAGTTTGTCTGTCAAGTGTTGAATTTGTTGGCCTTCTATGAAACTACCAACTTCAATTTTCCAGAAGTAGAGAATGCGTGGCTGATCCCAAGAACAAAGAGCTCAAACGCCTCAGTAAGATGCCAATGTCTCCTCTGCCGGCTGCTAGAGGATGAGCTCTAGTGCCGTGGCTGAAATGTTAGTATATCTTATGTAAGTATTTACATCCGATATATTCATGGCAGCTGGAATGCCATGATTCCAGCTGCCATGATTTTTGATGATGTGACGTGACCAAGCTTATTCACGTGCGATTTTTAATTACATCTCTTATGTAAAGGAAACAATGCAATGGTAAAATTGTGTTTTTTCAAAATTAGCAGAATATCAAAAAAAAACTTTTTTGTATACTTGTAATGGAAATGTAGCTAATGTGAAAACAAGGCTATAAATACTTTGGTAAGGCAACAGAAGACATGGAGATACATGATCCACTGTGGTGCTTTTATCATCATCTTGGTCCATCTACTAATTATCTCCCACTGTATCACAGAGAGGCCTTATATTATATATAAGTATATTTCCCTATATTTATATCAAACGTAGAAAACTGTACCAATGTCACGTAAGCATTGAATTGCCGGGAAACAGGCGCATCTTTGTCTTCCAAGTTCCACTTTATGTTTTTTTATGTCAAGACTTCAACAAAGAGACACAAAAACAACTCAAGATGACAAGAAAATGGTGCAAAATCACAATAGAGACACCAAAAAACTGCAGACACTAAAAACACTACAAAGAGATGTCACACAACAAAGGGAAAGAAGAGAAATGATCACAACTGTCCTCAAAATAGCCACATTTAGCAAAAAAATGTTGCAAAGGCAAAAACTGTTAAACTTTGCTAAATCCCAGCAAAGTAAAAAAAAAAAGTGACACAACTGTCTTTGTTGTGCCAAACGGCAGTTTGTCAAATACTCCAGTGAAAACCTAAACCGCATTCAGATCTATTGACACCAGTCAACGGATCATATGGACTGCATCTACTAATGAAAACAGCACAGAGATGTCGGACTCCCAGACAATAAAGTGATGTTTCATAGTAAAGAACGTCGCTTTGCAGACAGAAGCAGCTGCACATTTGTAGCATCACTGCTCAAATAAAACTACTGAACTGTTGCATGTTGAAATTATGATTTACACATGAAATATAATATCATTTCATTTGCAGCCACTACATTGTCCACGCTGCGGGAGCTTATCAAGTAAAGTGCCAAGAAAGATGTTTTTTTTTTTTTACTTGTTAAAAAATTTAGAATTAAAAGTAAAATTCCTTAAACATTGTAAAAGGGAGGGTTAGAGGTCATGGAGTAACAATGTGTGTGGAAAAGGCAGAAAGTATCCTTAAGCATAAAGGTGATAATGACATTCCTGTCCTCTCATAAAATAGGTGTGCTCCAGACGTCCATCCTGCCACGATGTTTAAACCAAAGGTATCACATCTGCAGTTTCATCAGAATCTCCCCTTCAATACTCCAGATTCCTCCACAATCAGCTCCAGTCTGATGTCACAGGAAACACCACCAGTGCTGATTTATTTAAAGAATGTTTTCACACCTGTTTGTTTGGTAGACTCTGACCAAAATTAGAACTTTTGTTATATTTTCAGCTGGTACTCTTCATTTTGCCACTTTGTGTAAAACAAACCAAGCCCTTTGAAAACTTGTTTTTTTATTTACTATGTGGAAATGTACATTTGGCCAAAGGCAGTGATTGATCTGGTTTGTCATGTTGGCGTCTTGACTAAGCTTTTTACATTAGCACCCATGTTTGTGCTTTTGCAGTCCTGAACAGACTTTAAAGGCCTATTAACTATAATGACAGCAAGTGGGAGATGTTATCAGGTTGCCTAAGGAGGCATTCTGAAGCAGGCAACAGTTACAGAAAATGACACTGGAGCGTTTAAAGCAATGTGGAAGCTTTTCCGTAGAAATTCACTCAACCATAGATGATTTCAGTTTTAATTTCCTCCCAGCACTTTACTCCGCAGTGGCTGTGGGCAACAACAAGGAGATTATGATGTCATTAGAGTGTACCTCCCACCCAGACCAACTCTTTATAAACACTATTTTTATGACTTTGTGGAAAGAAACAAGGAGCAACATCTGGTGAAAACTTGTGTTTTTAAAAGGACTTGAACAAACCATGTTTTGTGGAACTTTGGGTAATAGGTCAGGGAGGCTTAGCTCAGGGAAACTTTGCACAAATATAAATGAGGCCTTCAAGCTGGAACATGGGGGCACTCTGGAAGTTTTCACTGAGCTGCTTTACGAGAGTTGGACAAGCTACTGTTAGGATTCTCTGAAAAATGTGGCGAGGACAAACAGAGTGGAGATGTTTGAGCTTGTTCCAGAATGGTTTCCTCAAAACATTATTAGGAGCCAAGCTTCAAAGACTTATGACCTTCTACAGACACATAAGATGACTGCATTTAATACGAAGCGGCAGATTCTGATGTACATTCACTCTGAGTAAATAATCAAGAAGGCAGTGAGTTTGGCATTTTTTAAAAGACCAAGTAGAAGCTGTGTTAGTCACTATGTTGGCTTTCTGTTTTTCCACTTACCTCACCTCCGAGCAGCTTTATAAAACAGCTTCTTGTTGTTGTTATGCTGTCACAGCTGAGAGGTGCTGCAGATGGAGGCGTAAACTGAACAGAAACACGGCCAAAGTCGACACAGTCGCTGCCTCTGTGATCTTGTATAATGGGACTCCAGTACCTGTAAGGAAATATGGAGGCGTTTTTTTCTCTACCATTCAGGTTGACTCTGTTTGCAGCCTAGGAACAAATTACATATGACATTTTGAACTCATATTACTAAATGTAGTCTCCAGTCCAAGCTGCAGTTTGAAATTACAGCGGAAGACATGAATAATCTACAAACTATTCCCTTTAATATGTCATCTCTAGCTAACTAACAATCTCTAGTAAATGTTTCTAGCAAGGAACGACCAGGCATTGAAAGCTTATGACATTGATTGTGCTGTAGCGGTTAGCAGACAGTGAGCTCAACTTGAATGGGGCCCCATATCAAATTCTGCCTCAGGCCCTGTCCACCATTGCGTAGGCTCTACATAACACATTACTATTTTCCCTCCTATCCAAACCTTCTCTTCAATCCCTCCAGACCTGAGTATCTCACCGTCAGTGCGTGCCTACTACAGAGCTGGCTGGACAATACCTCTCTTCCTTCTTATTCAATATCTTCTGCGCCTGGAATCTGTTACTAAGAGACATCATTTAAAACCATTAAATCCTGACTTGGCTTCTTTATACTGAAGCAAACCACTTTTAGATCAGAACAGACACAGGAGCAAGGGGACATATAATACCCCAGATTTTGGAGTTTGCACAAAGGAGAGCCTTTGTTCTCTGTGTTTGGAAACAGTTGGGATTGGTACCACAGATGCAGGACTTGGAGGCATAATATACTCTGTGGAGCCCCGACAATAGCCATGACAGCAGCTTTTACACAGAGCAGCCTCTGTGTGGTTAAAAACGGCAGCCTCTGGGACCTGAGGAGTATGGAAAACAACCATGGAGATCATATATTTTATTATTAGGCTTCACTGCATCGAACATCCAAGAAGCAAAAGCTTCACCCTTGGACGGCGTGATTCCTATGGCTTCGTTTGTACCTTCACAATGTTTTAAAATGCCACAATAAAAACCCTTTTCATGTAGAAGTGTCAGGATGACACAATTCCAGTTGGTTGCAGTTTTTAATTTTACCAGTAGATGTCAGCACATGCATCACACTGAGCCTTTAAAGCAACATAAAACCCCTGGGAAACCTTAAATTTCACATTTTAGAAAAAAAAAAACCCAATTCAACAAAAAAATTACAGCTCATATTATTTATTCATTTTATTAATGGATTAATTTCCTTTTCAAGAAATTAATAGCACTGTTGTAATAAGTATCATTTTTCCAATCAAAGAGCAAAAATATGTAATCACTCAGCATTTTTTGAGAAAAGTTGACTCATGAACCAAAAAAACCCAGAAAATTCAATATTAGTAAGTTGCATTCTTATAAAATTTTATTTTATTAAATACAACCTGATTCCATAATGATTCCCCTTTTCATATTTTACTTGTTCTGAAAAAAGATAATTACAGCCATATAAGAAGTTTTATAGGTATGTTTTATGAGTATTTTGTCAAAAAAAGTTACATTTTTTTTCATACTTCATGTTTTGCAATGATTTGTGTATTATTTTCACTGTTTAGCTTTTAGTAGAGCTTTGTTAGCTTGTGCCTTTATCTTTAACACTTTCTTGGATTTGTACAAAATAACCATCTTTTAAGCTTAAAATATAGTTTTAAATTTGAAAAAAAAACGTTTTTGAAGAGACAAGAAAGGAATTCTGCTAAAACTAAGACTAAAAGGCCAACTATCGCTTTGCCACATATAGCCTGACTTCTTCTCTGATAAATGAATTTTCATCTGAGAAATGCCATCAAATGAGAGGAAAACAATGTTTAATGCAGCTGATCCACTCAGGCCCCAGCAGGTTTAGAGAAAGCAGAGCGGAGACATGAGTCTCTCAACAGGCGTTTTGCATATTGTCTCACCCCCCGTCGTCCTGCGTCTGAGTAAACAGGTTCTTTTTTTTCACATTAGCATCTGGTATTTATCAAACAGCCATTGACAGACAGATTGCTCCAATAGTTCCTCCAAGCAGAACATTTCAGATTTCAGTCTGAGTAATCACTCATCTACATATTCAAAGACTCATAAGGACACAAATGAGGAAGATTTGATGAAGAAAAATAGCTGAAGCGACAGTAACTCAAAAGTCTTACGTCTTTCAGAGAACTTGAAACAAGCAAACGTTGAAGTAAGGATGAGTGGAAAGGTGTTTGCTGACGACAGAATTGTTTGATGACCTGGTGTTTTTTACAGGTTAAACAAATGGAAAGGGAAGAAAAGCAAACAAGCTACAGATGTACAGGCTCTCTGTGACATTACCCTCATATTTCAGATTAACACAGAAGATGTAGTTTGTTGACAAAAGCCTGTTTTTACATTTGATATTTTTTAATATATTCGACTATAGAATATAAACTGATCAGACATAACATCAGAGGATCTGAAAAGTTTGGTGAGAAACAATGAGATGAGATTTGAAGAAATACTTTTGGGAGTAACTTTGTTTTTCACTGGTCACAAGTTGCTTTGAAAGGAGCTGTTATCAGTGTAAACTAATCCAGTTTAGGTTTGACAAGTTGACTTGAGATTTTAGTGTTTGCCTCAGTACTTTTTTTTAAAAACAGCATTAATGTTGGTGTAAAACTGTTGTTTTCTTAAAGATTTTTCTGGCACTAGTGGCCTTTATTTGCAGTGCATTAAACTGAATACGGACAGCGACAGAAGGAGTGAAGACATGCAGCGAGGACCCATGGTTACTAATCAAACCCGGAAACTAATATCCTCCTTACATGGGGTGACTGCTCCAGCCCCAAAACTGTCAGAACTACCCGGTCCAGGTCAGTCAGTATAAGTACAAGGGGGAAACCAACTATTTTAGATCAGTTAGAATTGCCAAAGGTTTTATATTTACTTGAAAAAAAATCTCTAAGAGATTTTTTTCAAGTTGACTTGGGGCAAATATTTTAGGTGTCTTCCCACCAGTTTGTCACAATAGTTTTCTGTCATTTTGGGCCCATTCCTCCAGACAAAACTGGTCTAACTGGGTCAGGGAGGCCACGTTGCTTACCTTTTTAATTTTCTGTGGGACTGAGATTTTAAGACTTTGGCCACTCTAAAAACATTTTTCTCCCTACGGCATTACAGAGATAATTATGAAATGCTTGGAATGATTGGTTATTTGGTTCTAACTCCCGTCTTCAGATGTTGCTTCAATAGTTGAGTTTTTTTTTCTTTATGACATTATCTACACTGTAAAGTGCACCAGTTCCTCCTGCATAAAAACAGCCACACAACACAGTAGAAATGTTATTCTCAGGCTTGAGACCTTCCTCCATTCTCCTGCAAATGAAACGATGATCTATCAACATACCACAGGACAAATGCACTCATTTTAAGTTGCTTTTCAGTAGCTATGTTTTCATTCAGTTGTCATGCAAATTTTGAGCGAACTTTTACGATGACAAGAAAAAAGCAGAAAAAAAATAAACATTTACTGGTTTGGATTGAATCAACCAGGTATCACAGATTACACATCTATCCGTGTAATCTGTGCGTGTCATAAAGTTTCTGAGGACAAACAGGAAGTATTTGTACCTAATCCAACAAATAGGATGAGACTTGCTAGTGTAACTAAAAGCCAACTAAGCCGTCTACAAAGTGCATTAGAGGGAGGAGGGGTGTTTATACGAGCGAATGTTTACGGCAGAGGCAGGGAGCGAGTGAGGGTGGAAAGGGTTAAGGTCCTTTATAGTTTTATCATAAACCTGTTGCATAATTCTCTGAGGGGATCTCTGTTCCCTGCAACACTGCTTAAAGCGAGCATTTCTTCTTCCTGTTGGTACTTTGATGATCTCAGGGGATTCTTAAAATAGATGTCTCTGCTGTACTTGAGGAAAAACATTCTATTTTGTTTTCAGGTCAAGGGTCACTCGCTCACAATAACAAAGATGTTACCTTGGAACATTTGGTAGAGAAAATCAAAGTCAATGATTCATGCTGTTTTTGTCACAACAGAAGCAGATTGGATTATTTTTCTGCCGTCAGCGGATAAGATGAATTGTGTTTGTGTACATACAGAGTGTCGGGTTAGTATCTGAGAGGAGAGGCTTGCTCTGATCACCAAGTAAACTTCTACAACCTCCTGTTTACATGGCAGGGCTTTAAGCCACAGGGATCTGCTGGTCAGCTGGAGAGGCTTAAGCTGGTTACAGCATAAATACTCAGTGTGAGACAACAGTCAGGACGGCGTTAACTGAAAAACTGACATCCAGAAAACATCAGATTAACAAAAACAATAAAAAAATAGAAATTGTTAATGCACCTGGAAGAATAATAAGTTAAATATTTTGCCGTTTATTTCAAAAACATTTGAATACCTTCAACTTTTTCACCTTTTCTCAAGTTACATGACAGTTTAAATCTATTTTACTGGAATTTTATGTAACAGGTATATGACAAGAAAAAACATAATTTTTGCATTATTTTAAATAAAAATAAAAATATGTAAACTTTAAGTATAAATTCAGCTGTACTCTAAAGGCCTCGGAAGTTTCTTCGTGAACAAACAGAGACGAAGGAACAGCAGGTCAGGGAGAAAATCAGGAGAGGTTTAAAGTGGAGTTAGGTTAGAAAAACAAATCCCAAAGTATTAATATCACACAGGGCTCTATTCAAACAATTATCTGAACATGAAAAGAACAACTGAAAACCTTCCAAGACATGAGATGCATTTCCATTAACTATAGAATTAAGGAAGTCAAAATTACAAAAATACATTTTCTTAATGGAAACACTGCGACGTTGAAAAAAACTCAATTTTTTTGATAAGGGATTTTGAAGTGGTTTATCAGTCAAAATTAAATAATAGCCGTATTTCCCAGAACTGTAATGGAAATACTTTTCTTTCTGCATCATGAGTCACGTGATCAACAGCAGGGTTTTGGCGAAGGCCGTGAAGAAGACAACAGAAAGTATCCTTCTTTGTGTTTTGTAGTTTTTTTTTGTTTTTATTTTGGACAATGTGCAGCTGGCTCCATCAGAACTCTCACAGTATCACACAGTTTATAAAACGTTGTGTGATTTGAATGTGTTGAATCCGTAGTTCTTCTGTAAAATGGCCGACAAAATGGGCCTGGGAACGCTGTGGGGTTCCCCTGGAAGAACTGGAACAAGTGGCTGGGAAGAGGGAAGTCTGGACCTCCCCCCGTAAGCTGCTGACCCCGCGACCCGACCCCGGATAAGCAGAAGAAAATGGATGGATGTAACTGTTTACATCTATCGCTTCTATGATTTTTAATAACTTATCACTTATTTATGTGTATTTTATTTTTTTTATTGGACACAATTGCAAAAATGTATTTTTTTTCTACATTAGCGGAATATTGCACACATTTGTAATAGAAACGCAGCTATTACCACGAGCATGAGTATCACCAGCTAACTACTTGAGGAACTCTTCACAGTCGATGACCAAAACTACAACACAGATGTCAAACTGTATTCTGCTGAAAGTTTACAAAATAGCTGAGTAAATTAACACTTTAGAATTTATCAGAAAACATCAATTTAGAAGTTTACTAAATGTTTTCAAAGTTAGCACAAGCGCTAAGCCAAGGCTGCAAAAGACTTGATAATGAACAGTTCAGATCAAAGCATATTAATGTGTTAGAACAAAAAAGTCAAAGTTCAGACCAGTTTTAAATTTATTTTGTTTTTGTAGCTGCAAAACTGCAATTAAATATATTTTGCAGCTTGTCATTGGAGCAACATGTTGTTTTGATTTTGGACATCATGGATTCCTTTTTGTTCTACTTCTTAATTGAGGTACTTAATGTTCGTCAATTGTATGTCATCTAAGTAAAATGCACTAAGAGTTGCATTCATAACACAGCAGAATGTGAAGTAAGTTCATGTTGTATTCATACTTTTGCGGCATTTGGTGGAAATGTTTGTAAACACTCAAAAAAACAGTGAAGTCGTTCAGGTAGCTGAAGAAAGAACCCGAGAAACTTCTGTACAGATGCAAATCATTTTCTTTAAATATGCAAACCAGGGAACAGACTTTGGTTTTTGCCCCTCACAGACTCAGCAGTATTGACCTTCTTCAGTCAGAATGCCAGCTTTGTTCCAAGCATTGTCAGGGACTACAGAGACACACATTTTCCTCGTTTGAAATTTGGCTTAATGCACCTTTTACCAGAGGATATAAATCATTTTGACTCATTAAGTCCATCTGGGGCTTACATAATGCGCATATGTGTAGGTGTTTGTGAGGTTGAATGGAGCAGCCGAACTCAATTAGTTCGGTTTGCCAAAGAAAAGACCCACTGCAGACTTCATCAGGCTCTCACTCAGCTTCTCCAAAAGTATAATATCTACACAAGATAGAAAATGTAAATATTTATTTATTTTGCCTCCAGTGAAGTGGAACCTGCGGAGAGAGGACGATTAAACGAGGTAACCATGAAATGAGTCTAGATCTAACCAACCTCTTGGGGAGGAAAGGCAAGTGCTTACAGATTGCTGTGAATCTGTTTCTCTTTAAACATTTAATGTTTTTTTAAACTAGCAACTTAACAGACTGGTGAGAGTTGACGTGCTAAATTAGCCAGCATTCTTCGTAAATGAGCCATGATCCATTTTATTTACTGAGAAAGACAATGTTTTTTTGTTTTGTTTTGTCTTTTTCTTTCAAGAAAAATCTGGCATTAATTTTTAAAAAAATCACCAAATATCATCATATGGGATGGCAATGAGTGCAATTACATGATCAATCCTCGTTTTGGAAGGTCGTTGCACCAGGAAGTGATGTAACACTATGACCTTTACCTGTCACCAGTTTGTCCAGAAGGCTCCCATTTCACACCAGCATTCACACTTCACTGCTATAAGAGTTATGGTTATCATCAACTTAGTACATCTAAAACTCCTGGATAGCAGGGATGAGTGAATTAGTGAATAGAAACAGCAGCAAAAACTTAAATGGAAATGACCGTTTTAATAGACATACTAAAGAATTTAAAATTTACCCTACATTTGTAGGAATAATTCTACTATTGATTGAAGAGACAGTAAACAATGCCAGCTGCCACAGCGCTAGGCTGAGTTACATTGAACTGACTTAAGATTGTGCCCAGTCATAGTAAGGATCCACATGTGCAACAAGGTAAAGAAACTGAATTTCCCAAGCAGGATTTTGCCAAAATAACAAAGTTCAGAAAAGCGAGCTGAAGAAATGTGTTTGTTTATAGTGAACATCCAGGTCACCTGGTTCACCTGAGATCATAGAGAGTCCTAAGTGCAGACAGCAAAAGGTCAAAACACTGACCAAAGTCCGTGAAAAGTCAATGTTCCTACTGCAAGCTGTTTAGCATTGCATGTTTGAGCCACAATATCACTGGTGATCCATGAGCCGTGATGGAAGATAAAGTGAAGCATCTGATCAGGATACTGACCGACTGCAGAACTTAAACCAGTATGAGTCCATTCATAATGTTTTGTTGTCTGATTTATTTCCATATATTTATGCCAGTCACAAATGCTGTATTCTGCTTCTGTTGCGTCACCTGCTGTCACAACATCATAAAGATCACACACAAATCCACTTACTTACATTAAACACTCTGCAAAGTGCATAAGCAAAGTGGAAGACTTCATTTTGTGTCCGATCTCAAATCTGGCATACCGTGTAAAAAAGGTAGCTAAAGTTAGGGGTGCTAACGCTAAAGCACTAATCATAAACATTAGGTCCACTAAAACTAAAGCACTACACCAACGCAGTGTTTAATGCTAACTTCAATTCTATTTATATTTGTCCTTGACCGACTACAGCAATTTAATTTTGACTTTATAATTTTTGTTTTATAATGCCTTTAGATATTGTATTTATGTTTAAATTATTTTTTAAATTTTGTTGGTATGTATATTTCTTGCTGAAACTTATTGGGTGTGAACAGTCATTATCTACTTTAAAATAAGAGCAGGAATTTAAATGTCTGACTACTTGAAGAATATCAAAAAATTACAAAGCAATAGTAAATTAGCGCTCTAGGATTTATCTGGCAAAATAAACTTTGTGGAAGCTAAGTGTGCTAAACATCTTAAAGGCTAGCAAAAGGGCTAAGTGAAAAATTAGCTCCTCTGTTAGCAGACAAGGAGTTGTTCCCCCACATCTCACCCAGGGACTGAAATTGCCTTCATGTCGTATTTTCCTGCCTATGAGAGCCCAGGAGCTGTTTTTGTTGCTTTTGGCAGATGGATTATTTTTATCACCTCTAAAATAAACGGTAAAGAAACTAAAACAGCTTTAGCCATCAGTAACAAAGGGATATGTTTTTTTTCTAAATTACTAAGCAAGTTGACTGCCATTTGGAAAAAGTGGATGTTTGAATTTTTCAGCTCGGTAATTTTTACATTAACATTCACCTAGATGTTCTGAGCATTGATTACTAGTCCTGGGAGCTATAGCTTTGCTTATGTGGTACAACAAAGTAATTATTTTATCTTTTGGCTATGTACAGTGTAGTTAAAATGTATTTACACCCTTCCATATTTCTTCATTTTTATCACTCAACTTCACTCAAACTGTTTTTGTTTGATATTAGAACTGATCTCAAAAATGAAAAAAATCTGCCAGGGGGGCAATATTTACTAGCAATGTGTATAAGGTCTTTCCAGATTAGACCATTCAACAAATAAATGTTGACTGATGTTATATACTGCTCAAAAAAATAAAGGGAACACACAAATAACACATTCTAGATCTGAATGAAAGAAATATTCTCATTGAATACTTTGTTCTGTACAAAGTTCCATTTGCACAACAGCAGGTGAAATTGATTGTCAATCAGTGTTGCTTCCTAAGTGGACAGTTTGATTTCACAGAAGTTTGATTTACTTGGAGTTATATTGTGTTGTTTAAGTGTTCCCTTTATTTTTTTGAGCAGTGTATTTAGCTAACTTATTGCCATGTAAATACAAGTTTTGAGTGTTGTCACCCAACCAGTGCAATGCAACATGCAAGTGGACGACAAGGGCAGAACTAAAAGTGCAAGAAAAAGCAGCAAGTACTTAAAGAATCAACCTGTAATTTGTAAAGACCAGTATTAACAACAGGAATTTCAAGCTCTCTGGAAGCAAAATACATTTATGCATGTTGGGTGGAGAAAAACGTCTGTGCTGTACCAAACTAGAAATATTCAGAGTTTTAGTAGTTTTAGCAGTAGCAGTAAATGTTCTGGCAACCAAGACTTTTAGAGTCGAAGTGGAATCAGGACAGGTTTACAGCAGAAGGCTTCCACTGTGTGATATTGCATATCTTTTTACACAGCATGCTATGCATTAGCTTTGAAGTGTATACTACCCTGTCAAGCAGTCCTAAAGTTTACAAGCAGACTAAAAAGGGCCATTTACCCAGAACACAGAAAGATAACGTAAGCAAGACAAGTCCATTTATTTTGGGTTAGTGATGTTTTTTCAGCCTGGTGAGCTGTTTATATGAGCTCTGCTTTAACTGGCAAGAAAGAAAAACTTCTATTTCTGAAGCCCTTAGGAAGTGAGTTAATGACCACTAACAATGCATTGCATAAGTATTTACACCAACTGAACTTTTTCCACATGTTGTCAAGTTACAACTTTTTCATAAGATTTTATGTGATCCAGGAAACCGTAGCATTTTAGTTGTGATCTAGTCACTTGTTTTGATATTTCTGGTGTCTTTGACACTGATAGTTTTTGAAACCAGGTCTCAGAGAGGAACTTTTTGTAACACCCCCTGTGGAGGTGTAACATAGTATGCATGCACTAGCCTGGTCATTTCCTTCCTGTGCAATTCCACTCGAAAAAAGTCAGAATTGTAGAATTCACAAAAAAAAAAAAAAAAAGAAACCTGGTTACTGTCGAAAGTGCATGGACATTTTGATGATGTGCGAACATTACAGCGCCATGTAGTGGCTTGGAATGACAACTACAACAGATCAAAGTGTTTGCAATCTTGTCCACGATTCCCCAATACACATCCTGCCCCTTGTACGCATAGCCTAAAACAGAGATGCATAAAACCTGAAAAGTCTGACAAACATTTTTGTTTCTCACAGCGCCCCCTACTGATAGGTGGGTGATCAGTACCAGCTTTGCGCATGTAAACTGAATAATTTGTCTTTTCTTTGAAAAGTAACTCAAAATCAGTCAGACTGAATGAAGGGAGCAGAAGTTTTCTGTCATGCCACAGATTATCAGTTGAATTTAGGTCTGGAATTTGACTGGACCTCATTAACACATGAGAATGGTTTGATATAAACTGATTCCTAGCCACCTAGGACTAAAACTAAAACTCTATTTTTCAAATTCTGCTAAAGAAAATCATCCTACTGTGTGTTTCTCCCACCACCATGTTTTTACCATAGAGATAGTGCTTTCAGGTTGATGTGCTTTGCTACGTTTGCATTTAGGGCAGAAAATATCATTTTGATCTCATCTGATCAGATCCACGTCCTTCAACATGTTTTGCTGCGTCCTTGTGCTGGGAAATGAGCCAAGTCTGGTCTCAAGGTGGCACAGCAGCATCTCACATAAAGTATTAGCTATTATATTAATGAATAAATAATAGGAAAAGGAAAGAACTCCAACATTACATAAACTGAACTGTATGAGGAGCAGCGCCGTGAACAGTCCATAAAAGTGGAATGTGTTTGCACACACTGCCGCATGTAAGTGAAACATTGTAAAGTGCTGTACATGTCTCATCTGGAGCCTTTGAGGTTAGAATGAAGACATTTAAATGATTTATGATGTAAACCAGCTTTCACACACACTCCCAGCTTTCACACACACTCCCTTCTACACCTCCTTCCACTCACAACACTTTTGGAGGCCTGCCTCTCTCCATCCTGAGCCAATTGTAATGCTCCAAGCAGGCGAGCCTTCACAGGGCCAATCCCCTGATTTGACGGGTTCCCAGCTTGTGATCATGTGACGGTTAAGCGATCCGCCAGGCCTTCAAAGTGAGTGAGTGCGTGAATGTGTGTGTGCGTATAGGGGTGTGTGTGTAAGAGAGAGAGGGACGGAAAGAGAGAGAGAGGCATAAGGATATGCAAAGAGCAAAGCTCGTGTGTTGGAGTTGCACTGCCAATGCGTGCTGTTAAGCACAGAAACCTTCGTCCAGGACTGGAGCGCACGGTGTGAAGGAGCTGGGTTTAGTTTCCTTGCATTGACAGGTGAGCTCGTTTTGCTTTTAACCAACAATGCATGATCTCTTATGCACTGATGAGTAAATAGAAACCGGTGTCATCTGTAAACATGAGCAACATGAGCTTCTGTACGTTCTCTTTCTGATGAAAAAACAACACCAAACTTTGAACAAATGTCTTGGTTTTTCATTAAACCAAAGCCTGACTGAAATTGTGGTTGGACTTGCAGTCTCAGGCTGCAGCATTGAACATGCCACGAATGCTGAGGAGAAACCCTTCAGGTCAAACCCCATGGCGCTGGTAAAGAGAGCATCCTGCTGTCAAAGCCCTTTTTTGATGTTCCACACACGCAGGGTTACTGCAGGACAAATGACTTCAGTCTTGGCCAAAGTGAGGTGTCCTCTCTCCTCGCAAACTTTTTTCTCCTTCCATGAGGCATAGCCACAGCTGCAGACCCCCCTCCTCTGGCGATCCATGTAATTTGATGTTACCCCCAAATGTAACCCCCTTCATAAGATCTCAAATTACTGAATGCAAAATTGAATACAAATGTATTTGAGTTAAGCAGTGTGTAGTTGTGTCAGCCACTTGAATTAAACACCAGATTTTACTTGAGATATGTGGAGCCTTTCATAGGAACAGTTTTTTTTTCTTTATAAGAAACAGCTTTACAGAAAGAGTGGAAGGCAATGGCAGTCCTTTCAGTCCTCAGACACTATTGAGGATTTAATAAGGATTTCAGACTCATTTTAAACATCAGGGCCACTCATTTCCTCCAAAGCCATCTGATGTCGTCTAGTATTTTTAATCCGTATAATGTAGTGGCAGAGCATTGTTCCTGAGTGCATAAAAATAGAGAATAAATCCTTCGCTCATGCATCATCCTACTGAAACTCTGTGTACTCCAAACTGATTTGACATATGAATGCACTTCTTGGTTAGTCTGCAGGAAGTTGGTAGATTCTTTTCCTCATTCTAATCTCACAGTGCAAGAAAATGTCTATTGCTCAGATTAGCATGAATTAAGGACCACGAGGGGAGACAATCAGAAACACTGTTCAGTCACCATGTGGCTTTAATCTTAAAAGTGGTGAGAAAAGAGGAACGCCTGACTCCACATGGTCAGCTTGAAGCCTGGACCAGCAGCTGCAAATTCGACACACACATTCATGCACACGCCCGCACACACACATTCCAGTTCCCTAACATGTGGTTGCTTTTCCTTTTGAAGTGCCATAAGTTTGCAGAGCTTCCAAACAAGCAGCAGGTATTTGACAGGGACCAGAAATGTATAATAATTTTTACTCTGGTGGCTTACTGTGTAATTTAAGACCCCAAAGGGACTACTGTGGACCTCGCAGTATGACCACACAGCAGTGGTTTGATTAGAAATGCCTAACTCAAACCGATATATCCAAAGTCTACTTCTTGGTCAATCTGGACCCTCTGTTGTACTCAACCATAGTGCAACTTGCATGTTAGGCCATATCCAGGCCTCTTTGGAATCACTTTTGGGAAGTCTACTAAAGCTTGTGTCATAGTTAAATATTTGTTTCTTTTACAGAATAAAGAAAAGAATCTTCATCAACAGCTTGATCGTCAGAGCCCAGAAAAGTCAGCAGCCATCAATCCCCACAGGAATGGTTGATCACTTGCCACTTGGTGAGGAGACCTTCCTGTATTATTCCTGCTCTCCAGGGTCTGACTACGGGTGCTCGTCTCGCTACACCAAGGGTGGTGTTTCGCAGGGCATCATGGTGACTGATGCGGGCACCTATCAGCTCTCCTCCTCGCCTTGCCTCTCTGAAGATGACCTCAGTGACTCCTCCAGCCCACGCTCCTCCCTCTGCTCCAGCCCTGAGTCCACGTCTTCAGCATCACAGAGTGTTTTTTGCTCTAGCTATGAAAGCAGGAGCATCAGAAGCAGTGGATGCTCCAACTCGTCAGGAGGAGAGAATCAAGAGAGTCTTTTGGACCTCCTTCTCTCACAGGCCTCCCTTACAACCTCATTCAGCTCCAGTAGCAGCAACATTTCTGTTTCCTCCTCTCTGTCATTCTCTTCCCCAGCTTCCTCTACCTCCTCCTCTCCATCATCCCCTTTTTTGCCCGTGGGCCTAGCATGGGAGCCCAAGAGGGAGCAGCGAATTGGTGTCCAGCAGCACTTGACCAAAGAGGAGGGCTTTGAGTTCCCAGTTTTCCTTGATGAGCTGCAGGATCCTGAAGCACTCCTCTTTCAGCCAACTCTAGAGGAGATTGAAGAGTTCCTTGAAGAGAACATGATGGTAGCAATGGAGAAGGAAGAGAATGGGAGTGACGAGGAAATGTCACCTCCCATATCTATGTCAGATGATACGGAGTTAGAGGGTTCAATGACACTCGCAGCAAAACCTGAATCGCCATCCCAGAACTCAGATCAAACTGTCCCTGTGGCCTCCAAGTCAGAGGCCAAGTATGCTGCATGTGTCTCAGATACAGACAGCTCACCAGTGACAGGAGGCGGTAGCTGTGTAACTACTTCCACTGACAGTTGTGTTGATGGGATCAAGCAGGAAGACTGTGGATCACTGACACCTTTGACACCAGAAAGTGCTACCATTGCTTCAAGTGTGCCTGTCATCCTCCAAATCCAGCCCATGCAGGTCAAACAAGAACCAAATTCCAGTGCTGCATCAGACACCATCCTGGATCAGTCCCAGAAAACCCATTCCCAACCAACTGAATCCCCATCATCTATCAAAATTGCTCAGCTCCTGGTCAACATCCAGGGACAGACATTTGCTTTAGTGCCTCAGTTGCTTTCACCTGCAACAACTAACTCAGGCAAAACAGGGAGTGCTGCTCCATCCAAATTCGTCCGAATTGCACCAGTGCCCATTGCAGCCAAACCCAATGGACTTGGGGAAGCGACATTCGGTCTAGGCGGTTCGGCGGCGGGTGTCCTTACCGGAAGTCAGCGATACCAGAAGAGCACAGTGGCAGACCTCATCAAAATGCACAAGTGCACATTTCCTGGCTGTAATAAGATGTACACCAAGAGCAGCCACCTCAAAGCACATCTGAGAAGACACACAGGGGAGAAACCCTTTGCATGCACATGGCCTGGCTGTGGATGGAGGTGAGCAAACCAAAGTTGATATGTTAGTGCGAAAGTGACTCATGTGACAACGCATACCTATCATTAAACTCAAAGAAGGACAGGAAGTGGGCAGTGTTATGCTACATAACATAGTATAGCAATGAATTCTGCCAAGATTGACATAAATACTAATTGTGCCAAGCTATGCTACGTTTGCCAGCTACTTTGTGTGGGGTGGCGTCACACTGGCCATTTCTGCTTAGAACTAGACCAAACATAGTCCTGCAGTTTCAAAGTAGGCAACACTTTTACCACCATCATCACTTTTTCCATACTTTTAATCTTCCCCACATCTGATATTACAGTAAACAAGGTTATCAACTTCCACTCCATATGGGACCATATAAATTAATTCACAAACATCTGTTGATAAAATGCTACTCAATCTGGAGAGTTTATTACATGCTATAAACAAGCATATCATCAGTGGCCTGTTTTGCTGAGTAATTATAGATAAGAAGTGACAAACTGTTTTCCTGTTCTGTAATCCCTTTTATGTAAGCTCTAATGCACTGGCAGATTGTCATACCTTTCAAAGAAACACTCCAAGGCAAGAGTGTTTCTGCATAAAGTGTTTCTCTCTTATGCATAAACATAGTTTGAGGAAAAAATGGTTGGATTTCAATCAGGAGGCTTATTTTCTATGGGAGCTCCACTGTGGACTGTTAATTTACAATTAGAGTTTGTTCTTTTCTGCAAGCTGTGTCTCTCCCTGCTATCAGTGTGTTTTTGAACCATGGCTAAGTTGCAGATTAGATAGGGCACCTTTTGAAGTCGTCCATATGCAGACTTTGCCCCCTGTTAGCTATTGCACCTGTTTGCTCACCGTCCACCACCTCTGAATACACATTCATGCATCAAAAAGACTCTGGAGTTTTACAATGTTTTGTGCCTGACATGATCGTACATCCATGACACATCCACAAAGTCCGCTTTGCCAGGTTCCAGTTAACGTTCTGTGCTGGAATCAAAACCTCCATCTGAAGAGAAACATCCTGTCTGTACTTTAACTCTAGGTAAATTGTGCCAACTTCTGAACTCCCGGTCAATAAATCCACCCTCTAAAAGGTACACTTAGGGCTCAAGGCTATACACAGAGTCTTGTGTATCTGCATTGCTACTGACAGGGTCAAGAGAGGGTAAGAGTCAGGATGTTGGTCAATCATAACAAGGACTCTTTTTTAGGATTAACATAATATTTGGGAATAGCTGTGTTCTAATGATTCTATACCACTGTTTATGTTTGGTTTAGCTAAAGAAGCTCCAGTGTCATCAGAGAATATGGATATTGGTGCCTTTAAAAATCGAACATGATTTAAAAAGAACTGCACTGCACTTCCACCCTCCAGATGTCACAATTCACAATGTATGTTATTTTTTTTATTGTCCTGTGTCTAAGAGGTTAGAAAATAGTTATCTAGGTCTGTCTTCGGCTGTCTAGATATAAGAGATTAATTAAAAGACAAATGTACAGTGAGAAAGTCGGGCAGCAACAACAAATGTCATACCGTCGGAGCACATATCTCCAGAGAATGGCTTTGAGATTGAACAACTAAAATCTGAAGTTTTTATTTGTGAGGTTTGGACTGACCGGAGGAACATGTTTTGACTTCCTGATTCTCTTCTATCAATCTCGATGTTAGACTTTGCTAAATTGGATCTGAAAATCAAAGGGTATGGACAGGTTCACAGGATACTGTATTTGTACTTTTACAGCCATTTAATGAAAAGACTGAAATGAGTGATCAAACTGCATTACTGCTGTTGCAAAATGTTTTTTGTCAATATAATCCCGGTCTTTAAACAGTTAAATCTTAAATCTACATTCCGTGTTAGCTGCTAGTGGAAATGTGGGACTTTTTCAGATAAAGAGGAAACGCTCTGTACTCAGTGAATGGCTGACTTCTGTCTCAGAAGTACGTGCATTTGACAATATTCATCAGATGAGCACAAACCAACAGCATAATCCCTGATTGTATGTCACAGAGCACACTGCTTGGCTCAGTGAAAAACAAGGCATTAACCTCCAGCAAATAGCCTGCATTAAGCACTGTAATCTTTTCATAAATCCAAGCACACAATGTCTGATTATGAGTAATGTGATCACATCTGTCACCATTGTGTCCTTCCACCATTGATGAAACATGCCTGGAAAGAGAAAGGCTTAGTTTGTGATACAGGACTTCTTTGGGATATATTTGCATGTATAAACTTTTTCTGAGTTATTTCAAACAAATTACAAGTTTATTGGAGCTGAAATGATCCATATCTTGGCTTTTTCGAGATAGCATGGCATGAATTAACATCATTTTGTCTAGTTAGGCAAACACAATCCACTGACTGTAGTTTAGTTCTTGCATAGCAACAGGAACATTCAAAAGAAAAGGCAGGAATCATTTCTAAATAATTTCTTTTAGTCAGTATTTTACTGATGGAATAAAGAAAAAACAGGAAAAGTGCTACTGCCATGTTTGTATGTGCCAGCTAAACACATGAATTATCTCATTCATTCAGATCTAACACATTCTGTTTTGTTGTTGCAGTGTGTGTATCAGAACCTGCTGTTGTGTGAGATTTATTACAGGCACAGCTTATATATATATATATATATATATATATATATATATATATATATATATATATATATATATATATATATATATACATAAAGAATTTAAATTCATAACCATATTTGTCCACCTGGGAAGAAAAATCAACGTGAAACAAGGATACATTTTAAGTGCCCTCTTATATTGTGGGGCAAAATAGCAAAAGTGTAGAAACAGGTTTTTAAATCACAAATGCTACCATGAACTACACACTATACATGGTAAAAAAAAAAAAAAAAAAAAAAACATTTCAGAAGAGTAATTTTTTTGTCCAGAGAAAAAAGGACATCTCTATCTGTGATTGTCTCTGCCTGTCTGTTTAAATGGACAACCATGTCTCAGTATGTTTGCAGTTGTGTTATACTCTTTCCACTGTCAGTTGATAGATTATCCATTATGCAACTCTTCTTTGGCATAGGAAGCCCTCCTGGACTCGTGTTTTTTGTGTCTGGAGCCAGAGTTGTGTTCTGCTGGTGGTCTGTTTCTCTGGGGTTTTCTTTCCTCTGTCCATCTAAATGCATGCTCAGTATGAGGGATTGCTGCAAAGTTAACACACCGATGCAATCAACAATTCCAAATTCTAGTGCAGGAGCAGAGATGGCTGCACATTGAGTGACTCAATGCAATCAGTGGGGCTCGCTTAAATCAGGGGGGTTGAACACCAAAATCCAAACACTTGGGTTTTTGATTAAATCACACATCCTATGTAGTACTTGTACAAGTAATTGGTAACATTGGATTATATTGGACGAAACAGGGTTAAATTTGCATGCCTGCTAAGCTTGTAAGCATATTTTTAAAAAGCTGTTCTCCTTCCACTTCCCAGTGCTTCATTACTTTGTTCTGGTCACAAAATCCCTCCAAAATCCATTCCAAAATGTGGAAAAGTTTACATATCGATGTTTTGCACTCCAAGTGTAATTCAACACAAATACAAAACTTATGGAATTAAAATAGTATATTTTTGGCCAAACATAATGTATATATATAATAATAGTTTTATGCATTTCAGACATTCAGGTCTCTGTTCCTTTTCGGAACGTTCAGTGCACTAAAAATGGCACCTGCACAGTGGGTTTTTTTGTTTGTTTGTTTTTCTTTTGTGACTACAGCAATTTACTGTATCATAAAGTTGCCCCTTCACTGCCAATTTCCTGCTGGAGCAGGAAATGGACATAAACCAGTGAGGCAGGCACCCCTTACCCTCTGTAACTTTAGAAGAGCTCCATGTGTTGGCCCCTCTGAAGTAGAGAGAGGTGGTATTTCACTGGCTGCAGGCCAACAGGTTACTCAGTCAAAGTTATATTTCTCTTTTCACCAAACTCTTTAACTTTTTTTTTTTCTACGTTTTTCTGTCTCGATCTGCCTTGCTACTAGTAGTGCTGTTGGATGGATCACATACAGCATCCATGAGCTTGCAGTATTCCCAGCTCCCACCTGCTTGAAGACACTGTTTCGTTCTCAGCGGCCAGGCGCTGAAGCAGAGTTTGCTGCAGCGTGTGTGTACTTGTCATCTATCATCAGGTTTGTGGCTTGTTGTCTTTGACAACTGATTCATCTGTGATCACAACATCACAATCTGAGGTGATGACAGATGTATTGCAGTTTGATTTAGCAATCCATTTGGACTCTTGGAGCAAAGGCAAGAGGCAAAACGAGAGGATAGATCTAATTCTGTATCAAAAAGTGAAGATGACGCAGCGAGTTGTGTACTGTACGAATACTGGCTGCAGTGCAACTGTAACCAACCTGACTGCCCCACCTTCGGCGCTGCTTTTATGTTCTCGTAGCTGCAGAGTTGGCTTTAAGAACAAGCTGGGACAAAGCCTGCACATGTGTTTCCCACAGCACCCACACTGATATGTGTACTATGTGTCGCGCAGCAGACACGCCAAGCTGCCTCCAGGACTCCAACCCACAATCAAAAGTGAAAAACATTTTTAGTCGATCAACAGAAGTGTCCTCCACCCATGCAGCCATAAACTCCCTGACCTTGGTCACAATTCCTTAAATGTAGAGATTACAGAGCTCAGAAACCTCCACCATAAACATGGGATAATGAATTATTTCGAAGGAAACTGTTGGTGAGTCAAATTAAAAATGAGAAACATATGAGTTTTTTATGTTTGCTGAAATGCGCCACCCTCTCTCTCCTGATGTAGCGGGTTATACTTGGACTCTGGCCTAGTGCCAGTATGTCAAGGAGCTGCACATGGTTTCTCTCATGCCCCTGCTTGAAGTTGGTTGTGCACAGCTCCAGGGTTTAATGTGTGTATATGCGTCAGCCAAGGCTTACCATCAGCAAATGTAGAGCCACTTAGAGTACAGAGTTTACAGGAAAACCTTTGATTTTCATCAAAGTAAAGACCTGAGCTTGTTGCTTTCTTCCAGATTTATTGTCTGTGGTAGAAAACACTCACTTTAGTAACTTTGGGTCTGATTTAAATAGGGATGTACAATATTGATTAGGTATTAAATCATAATATTGTCAGTGGGATGTCTAATCCCAAAACGTTGCCTAAAGTAAAATAAACAAAACTTTTTAGATGTTGCCATAAATTCTCAATAAATGAGCTTAATGAGCCAGAATGCCCGACCTTCCTTTTCAGCATGTAGAATATTACATTATTAAGACTTTGTTAAACCAAACATATTCTGCTTATATTATTTACAGTGGTAAGCACCACTAACCAAAAATGTGGTTGCTAAAGCAAAAATTATAAACATTAGTTTAATGCTGAAGTTCTAAATCAACACAGTATTTAGTGGGAGCTAATTCTAAGGCACTAAATTAAACTATGTTTATACTCAGTATGTGCCAATGGCACATTGCAACATAAAACGTCACTCAACAAGGTTTAATGTTATAGTAAACCTACCTGAATGGTTGCGCTTCAGGAAGTGATTCTTTGGAATTGGAACAGACCTTTCACACACGGTCTCAGTTTTGTAATTGTTGAGTATTGCTAACTCTGTAGCCTAATTGACCGTGGTATGGTTTTAGTCGGAAAGCACTGAGGACATCAGTAGATTTTAAATTGCTTACTAATACAAAATCTTGTTCTACAGCGATGCATTCTGGGTACAGAATAAACGTCATTGTCTGCATCTCATCACAGGTGGAGAACATAAGGAGAGGAAACAGAACTGCTCCGTAAGCAGTCTCAACCCACTTCAAAATAAGAGTATGGATATACAACTCTAGTGACTTGAAGAATTCTGAACAGTCGATAATCATTTACAACATTTACAAAACGGTCAAGGAAAATCATCTCTTTAGAATGTATCTTTAAAAATATATTTAGGGTAAGCTAAGTGTGCTAAATTTTTTCGAAGTTAGCAAAAATATTAAAGTGCTAATTGAAAAATTTGTTCCGCTTTTAGCAAGTTAGCGGACATTTGCCCATCTCTAATTATTTTAATAATAGTAAATAATTATAGTCACTGAATTAAAATTCTGAAATCAAGATAAAAAGAAAAACTGGACCTTGCTTCAACTAAATAAATATGTTAGATCAGAAAGCAGGAACTAACCGACTTTTTGGTTTCAAAAAATCTACTAACAGTTTTGTTGGAGAGGAACTTTAACGAGAAGCAAACAGTGGCTGTACCATTGTCCTGGCTGTACAATGGTACAGCCAGGAATGAAAAAGAGAATGATGACGGATAGTCTGGGTGGGTTTATTTCTGTTCTCAACAGAAATTGAAACGTTGGCACATTGCTAGGTACGTTGCTAACAATCCTGAGTTGTTAATCAGGATTACACAGACACAAGGTGTGCTGCTTTCTGACATGAAAACCGAGTGTCATGCCATTGATTCTTTCAGAAAAATGAAAAACTCTCAGTTGTGAGTCAGTCCGGATTGTAGGATGGCTGCAACCAATCACACTATGATTGGTCAGGTGTTAATGTTCTCTAGATATCTTGGGTCATATCTTCCACCAGAAGGTAAAACAGCAGGATAGGATTGGATACAGCAGGATTTAGAAGAAAGTCTCAAAATATATGTTGGGAGTCAAAGGGTTGAATAGAAATCTCCAAGTGTTATTTTTCTATCAACAGTCAGTTCCATGACTTTATGGATTTTAAAACAAAATCATATTATCAACACATTTCTCTTGCCTTTGGACATAAAGAACGTCTTGTGATAACCTGAACATTTGTTTTTGGAGGTTGTGGGAGCCAACATACAGTAAAACAAGAGTGACTAGCTGTGCTCCCACTACCAGGATCACTTAAGTTCATTAGTGGAACACAACATTTACTTTGTTGACTTATGACCATAGGGCAGCGCTGTATTTATCAGTGCTAGACTGCAAATTAGGTAAAATTAGAAAGGCATTAGCAAAGTAGTTAACTGTACTACTTAGTGGACATTTACTCTGTGTGTAATGGGTTCTGATAGAGTATGAAAAGACTTTGGACCAATAACTTACTTACAACAAACATTTTAACAAAGATTGTATTCTGTATGCCAGTAGCCAGTCAAGTTATTACAAGTCTGTCAAAAATAATAATGATTTCTGTTGGCAAAGACTTCCAGGGTGGATTGTATTTGAAGGCGTATTGAGTTTGAAACAACTATAAACCGTCTAAGTTGAGAGTTTTATACAGTGTGTGGGCTCCATTACCATTGCTTTTTGTTGAACAAGCTGTTTGCATCTTTAACATTTTCTAATGTTGCTAGCTATCTGTAAAATTTAGAAACGAAAAGACTCACAGAGATTTACTGCAATTCAGAAGATTGCTGACAAATTCATAAAACTTATAAAATTTTCATTCAGGTTTTAGCAAGTCATTTTAGATTAGCAAGGTAGACATAAATATATTAATGAGCTATTATTGACCAAACTTTAACCTGCTTTTAATTTAAATCCAGCCTGTTTAGTTCTGACAGGATCAGAATCAGAACAGAAACTCTGTTCAGTTAAAAATGAAACCTGTTAAAAACAGAAGCATGAAGCTCACTGGGGCTCCTGCTGTGTTTACTCTGCTCTGAGGTTCTAAGTTAACTAAATTAAATGAATCATTGTGTAAAAACCAAAACAGTTCTAAAGCACTAAGCAATTGGGTTCTATTCAATTTTCTAATAATGTTAACTAATTTGGTTTAAGAGTGTAGAAGGAGTGTAAAAGTTAATGGCTTTGTCTTTAACTCAAGATAGACCTTGAACTTTGGCCTTTTTTGGGATGTTTATTCTAGTTATTCACTTTGTTAAAGGATCGACTTTAAGATTTTGGTATTGCTCTATAAAGCACTAAACAGTCTTGGGCTGAAACAGACTTTTAAATTACTTGTCAAATATAAACCACCCTTGAGGTTTTCGGAGACCTGGAGAACTGAACAAGGTCAGATTAACTGTTTCTGCTCCTAGAATGTGAAACAAACTCCATGAAAACCTGAGAACAGAAACTGTTTCCTTTAAATCTGGAGTGAGAAAAATAATTGTTCACAGAAACTTTTGATCAGCTTGAAATCTAAAATTATTTTACATAGGTATATTTCTTTTTATGCAATGTTTGTCACATTCTTTATTCTTATTTTAATATTTCTGATTACTTTGTGGCAAAAAAAAAAAAACAAGCAAAAAAAAGACTTGCATATGAATGATGCTATGTATGCTTGGTCTTGCCTAGAAGTTGGTAAATATATGAATTATTTTTTATTTATTTTTTTCAATACCACAGAAGCAAGAAACAAATAAAACATTTACTGTGCCTAACGTCACGTTGACTGCTTTGGCCATTTGGTGTTAAGCTGCTGTTACATTGTTTCCTATCTCGACTTGTATGTTGGTATAATAATAAATATTTGCTAGATGGGTTTAAAATTGAAACAATGAAAGCCACTTTGTAGAACATCAAGTCATGTCACATATTTGAAGTAAATGCTTTTGGTTCATCCTCTGTAGAGGATAAATGGTGTAAAATTCATCACAAGAGAAGGAAGAAATACATTTGCTGTGACCTTACAGTGTCAATTTATATGATTATGTAGGATAAATGTCAAGTGGTCAGATAACTAGAGCATTTGCTAACTTAATCAGAAATTAGTAGAATACAGTCTGACCTTTTAGCATAAACAATGATTAAACCTCCGTTGGCGCAGACTGAGCATCTGCATAAGGTAGCATGAGATTAAGGAGAGTTCTTTAATATTTGTTGCAACATTTGAGCTGCATTTGTGTAAATTCTGCAGCAGTGGCACTGATTTGAATCAAATTGATGTCTCAGTTGCGACGCTTTCCCGACGAAACCTTTTGAAATGACTAAATATTTGAGTTAGATGGTTTCGATGGCGATCCAATTGCAGCACCAGATGCATAGAAAGGTGATACCGGTCTGTTGTTTACAAAAGGTGACACATGTTCCAATGTCGTGACACCCAAGGCATAGCTGCAGCCTCAAAACATGTTGCTACAGACTGACCTTGAGTACAACATTGACCTGATTATTTGTATATTGATTGTATGTCAGATAAGATGAGAAAGGCAAGAAATAATAACGTAAGCCTCATAGATTTTTGATGGCTTTTTTTCAGAATTTTCTATTCTTTCAGGATTGGGTCCTAAAACGCCATTTGTGGTATACGTGTCTGGAGTGCAAATAGGCAAACATAACCGCGAATGATGTTTTTACATCTCTGTGAATTATCACCTTCATGTCTAAAGCAGGCTGCGGCCACTGTGAAACTGATCTTTGTTACAGATTAATTTGATCTTAACAGCTTCACCAACATATACAGATGCACATGTAGCGCGTAGAGGCACTACTCTGTCATCCACTTAACCCTTCGCTGTCACGGCAGCCGAGCTGGCTGCAGCCCGTAGCGACCACGGCAGATCAGGACAGGAATAGACCTGGCCCAGGTTAACCGTGCTCATGTGTTGAGCTAAATATGGGATGACTCTTTGACTTCACAGAGAAGTTGCATGCAAAGTATTACACCTCTCAGATTACCCTCATCTAAACAGACTGACAACTTTTTTTTATCTTATTGGGACACGTAAAACGTGACTTAATTCAATACTTTCTTTTCAGGAAAGACTTTATACCGAAGATTAGGTTTGTTTTTGTCCACTTTGAAGTATTTTAAATGTTTTAAAACACTTTGGGTCAGATTTAATTCGAAAGAAATGTACAAATATATAATTTTTTGCTTGATAAAATGTGGTGGATCTCATTCGATGCTTTCTTCGCCGCAGGTTCTCCCGGTCCGATGAACTGTCAAGACACCGCCGCTCCCACTCCGGTGTGAAGCCGTACCAATGCATCGTCTGCGAGAAGAAGTTTGCTCGCAGCGATCACCTGTCAAAACACCTCAAAGTCCACCGCTTTCCCCGAAGCAACAGGACGGGACGCTCTGTAAATGGACCCCTCTGACCCCTGACGTGACGGAGGGAGGGCTGGATGTCTGTGACGAAAGACTGAGGGGGACAGTCCAAACACCCTTAAAAGGCCTCAGTAAAGGGCTGTATGTGCGTGTGATGCGCGTTCTTGGTACTGTGATAATTTATTGGGTAACGAGGAGAAGACTGTAAAAAACTAAACAGGAAACTGTTACTTGACGCAGCAATGTCACAGGTGGAATAAGCTTTTCATATATAGAAATTTCATCCTCAAATCTTTTAGCTTATCTGTTTAGAAGACAAATTTGCTATTTTTTACACTTTTAGGAGCATCTTATGGACAATCATCCATATCAATCTTTTTATTTCAGTCACTGAAGAATCTTCTACTTTTTAAAATCCCTCTCTTTTTTTAACCTTTCTGGTAATTGTTTTTTTGTTTGAAAAGGAAAACAAATGATTGTCCAACAACATGAAAATGGAGCCTAAAAAATAATAGGATGATACATGGTTGAATTCTTTCTCAAGGATTTCAAAGTAGCAGATGCATCAACATTCCTCAAGCTTTAAAAAGGTTTCTTTGACGCCCCAGAGTCTCAAAATTGGAAAAAAACATGTTGACGAAGCTCCACAAAATAATAAAGCTTAGTTCCATGTTGATTTACTGCTCTCCATCGTAAATCATCACACTGTGTAATTAGCACTGGCACACAGGAAATCTTCAGTGCTCTGTCCCATCGGAGAATCTCTGAGTAAATTGTGTTGTTTTACTGCAGTCTGACTCAGTTTGGATGTTGATTCTCCTCAAAAAGCTTGTATCAGATTGAAACCTATTTTGATGAACGACTGTGAATTGTAGCTAAAGCTAACAGTGGATCCAAATGGTCCTGTGTGTCCGCATCACAACTTCTGTTTTACGACTTGATATTTTGCCATATCATTATCAGTATCACTTTATGTAATTTCACTTGCCTCATGTCACTGTTGTGAAATAGCAGTAGATCTCATTTGAATAAGCTAAAACAAAGTTAGTTTTTTCTCTTCCACTGCCAAAAAAAAAAATAGATTTTGAATGTGAACGCCAATATTATTTATCTTGTCTGACTTAGAAATCACCCCAGGTTGTCAAAAGAGCGGTGATCTGTGGTGTAACTGCCTAAAGCAGACCTTAACAGAAAAGATACTGGACCATTAAAAAAAATACAGGAAAGTTCAAAAGATGCAAAGTTCATATTTTCTAAAGTGAGGTTCTGTAAAGTTGTGTTCAGTGTCAGTTTCCTCACTCTCAGTAGATACAGTGGTAGAACGACTACAAGAAACTTGTAAAAAGTTTCTACAAACTTTCTACAAGTTTGTAGAAATGAAGAGAAACTCTCAGACAGGTGGAAGACTAACAGTCAAATGGACCTTTTAGCTAGCTATGTATTTTAAAAACCCAAACAGTAAATGGTCGCCAGGCTATGTTAGCAGATAATAACCATCACTGTTTTTACACCATTGTTGCAATTCAGGGACTTTCTGTTAAAACTATTGCTGTTAATAACTTTGAAGAATCCTAGTGAAACAAGGCAACTGTCCCTCTAAGGCTTATAGCAGGATCATTTCTTTTGGAAAATTTGTAACAATGCACCGATCATCTTGATTATTTGGTTAATATCAATTATTTTGAGATCTGACCTGCAGATTCCAATTTTTACTAATTGCAATTTTCTATTATTAATAGGTCTTAAACATAAAAAACAGAAATGCTGCAGAGAGAGTAATTTTAAAATGCAGAAAATGAAGACATTAGAGGAGTATTCTCATTTATGTATCAAACCACATATGAATAACATTCAGCTGATTCCTGGTAAACCCAGATCAAAGTACATCCTGTGTTTTGATGCATTTACTGATTGAACATAGTGGAAGATTTTAGTTTTGGCATATTTTATGGGCAGGAGATCAAAATGTACAACCTTTGGTATTGAATCTTAGTAATAATCATGGAAAAATGGCTGATGTCAACCACTGAAACTTGGACTGGCAGAGAGTTAAAAATAAAAATACAATGTCTTGTTCATAAACCATTAGTAGAGTCACTTTAATTTGTGGAGTGTTCGGGCTCGTCTTGAAAAAAATACAAAGAAACTTGAAATGAACAAATGTAACTGGAATGTTTTCTCTTTTCTTATTGGATTCGTTGAGACTGGAAGTTATTGCATCATGTAACTCATCCCATTTTTTTCATCAAAGCAGGTTTGGGTAAACAGAAAATAAAAAGCAATACTGAAATCCGATCCTCAGTGTTGAACATGTCACATCTGCCTTTGTCCTTTTCTTTAGGGGAACAGTGTTGGGCTTTTTGACACATCAGATCTTCCAAAAAATTCAGTTTTCCTCTTTGCTTCCCCTCATCTCTGTACAATGCAATGTATCTCTTCATCTCAGCTGAACTTAAGCCAAATGTGCCACAGCGAGGCAGGAGTCGGTTTCTGTGACATAAGTGTGACAGGTGTCAGCGTTTTTTATTCACATTTAAAACAATGATTGTTGAAAAGTAAAATTACGTGTTTTGTTTGTGTTCATTTTCTCAGTAATTGACGGATCTATTTGAATGTTCAGCACGTGGCCCTTGATGCTGTATGTAGAAAGTGTATTTGCTCTGTCAGGCATTCCTTCCATGCACACAGAGGACACACTTTGATCCATGAATGTATGTAAATACTGTACATGCATCAGAAAGGACAACTGCTTGTAATATCTGTGATTGTGAAAGATTTTTTTTTTGTGAAAATGTAGAGAAACTGTACATAACAAAATATTTCGAATATAAAAATATATATGTATACTGTAAAATAAGGAGAATATTTTTTTTCTGGTGTTCCCAGACCACATATGTTAAAGTGGCTCAGTGAGTATGTCAGAATACAGTTTCAGTTTTACCTGACTGTCTACTTTTCCAAAAACGTACTATTACCAAAGTCATGTCAGCTGGTGAAGTAGAAGCTTCTACATGATGCGTCATAAAATATCTCCTGAGTTGTTTACAAAATGTGGTCTGTACACACTAAAGATAAGAATTGACTCAAATTCTTATATATATTTTTTTGCTTTGTTCTACTATGTAAAACACATTTACAATAAAATTCTGAAGCTTAAATCCTATTGTTGTTCATCTCTGACTAATTTATAGCAACTTATGTCTTAGTTGTTCTTTTACTTTAATAATCCCAGATAGATTCAGTTCCCATTTTTGCAATATCTTTCCAATATTACTGGACTTCCTTGGATTTCTTTTTTGTTCTTCTGGTATTGTAATTCAAAGTAGAGTTCCAGGGTTTCCAGGTGTGAAAATGTTATTAAATGGAAAAGAGGAAATATAAATATATTTGAGTTTGCAGAATTTACTCCTTAATCTGTGAGTTTATCATCTAATCAATCCTCTTTCAAAAAGTGACTAAAAAGCTCTATTGAAGGTCCAAACTTTGATGTTTAAAGTCTTCAAGGGACACAAAACACATTTTTATGTAAAAAATGCAATGATATAATATACTGTATATATGTATATATATATATATATATATATATATAATCAGGATTGTGAGACTAACTTAGATCAGTTGAAAATGTTTAAATCTTGGCGCTGCAGTGGAATTTTCGTGGCTAAATGCACATTTGTGAACTTTGGTGCTTTTAGTTTCTAAATGCTGTTATTGCATGTTAGAACCACCGTTCTTACTCAGCATGAATTTCATTTATTTAAGCAGGTACAACGTGGCCCATATTTGATTAGTAAATCAGTGGATTGAATAGATTTTTTGTAAAGTGCCTTGAGATGACATGTTGCAAATTGGTGCTATATAAATAGACTGAAATGAATTGAACGTGAGTTCAGTCAGTGAGTCGAAATGTTAAAATCAAGGTTTAGTTTGGGAAATTCAAAATAAGGTATGTCAAATTAATACCAATATGAAAACAACTCCATTTATTTCTTATTATCTGAATTTTGCCCAGTAAGAAATGTTATAAGGAAAATAAATTAGGAAAATCAAAAATTGCCATTATTAAGGACCAGAAATCTATAAGACAATTTCTATGTATTTTAAAAACATTGTGCAGACCTGCATTGTTTTTTAAAATGTTTAACAATAAACAAAACACAATATTTATATGTAATACCTTTTTGAAAGTGTACATCTGCATCAGCTTCCTTTCCTGACATTTTGCACACAATCTTTTTGAGGATAGCACTTCTGAGACTCCTGTTCTAAGAAGACTGAATAAGATGTTTTGACATAAAGAATGTGCAGGAACCCTGGACCCTGCCTTTTGAAAGCAGAATTTGGTAGCATTGATAGCTGATTTGTACCAGAAATGGTCCTTTACAAGCATGGCAGTCTCCAAAACAGTCTGACTGCGGTTTGCTTTCACACAGCACCGTGGCAAATGAACCAAACCCTGAGAAGAACCTGTTCCCCCCCTCGCCTGTGGGGGCACTGCACCAAGAACCACTTAAAGAAACAACACGAGAACCTCAGAAGAAGACACTGAACAAAGTTTTAAAATACTTTATAGCTATGCCTGGACATGAATGTTTCCTGTAATATGACGTGGTGATAAAAATACATGAATTATTCATTATAGCCTGATATGTCAAAACTCAGAGTTGAAAGAGAGTTTTGTAAGTTTTTAGCATCATTATACAGGACCACAACCAACACAATTATCTTTCAGATCCTCTGCCCATATGAGAAACTGCCACTTCGTACAATTATTAAACTTGATCTGAACAAATATTAACTTAAAATTCAGTTCAAACACAATTTGAGATTTTGGGATCCTTCATTCTGTTTGTAGAAACCCCAAAGCTTGCATTTTCAATTTTATTTTGACACTGGGACTGAATTAGAATTAAACAGGGATAAATTTAGCCACTTTTAAGCTAGTCAAACATAAAATTAATTTAAAAAATACTTAGCTAGTCTTATTCTAAACAGAGTCTAAAATGAACTTATTTATTTCTTTGCTACAGATTAAATATTAGTTGCTCATAAACTTTCAACAGAATTTGAAGTGAAAAATTCTGTGTTTTCAACATCTTTTAAAGATTTAATAAAAGGTAAATAGGTAACGATCCACATATTCAGTGACTTCTGCTGGTTTCAAGAAATATTTTAATAGTAACACAGTCCAATAAAATGCTTAGATGTGTGTGTCTCAGAAGTAGACCCAAACAGACTGTTTCCCGGAAAGTTGCATAAGAAAGAAATCTGGAACACGTGAGCTTATGTCAGTATAAAATTTGGACCACATGGTAAATTTGCATGGAAATTATACCCCATTCTCTGGTCTTCGTATTTGCAGATCTTTTTCCTCAAACCACTACCCTCTCATCCCCTGACAGCCCCCCACCCAAAGCCTCTTCAACAACACTTTAAGAGTGGATGTTTCTTGGCCTGCATTTGCTGAGTCATTGTGGAAAAGCATAAAGGTGGCCTTTTCGAAAGTGGTAGCAACTAACACCAAAACAAAAAAAACCCGGGTGTCCCTGACTGCGCGGCTGTTGTCTCTAGACGTAGATCATGTTGATTTACGATCCAGAGCTGCTTTAGAGGCACTCTGGGATGCAGCAGGAGGAGTTAATTCAACACATCTGGCCCTAAACTACCCTCCACACTCAAAAACGGGGCTCGTTTTATTTTTTTGTTGATGTTCGTGTCCATGGGTCTAACTTTTATTGTGGAGGGAGGAAAAAAATATAGGACGCATAACATAATTTACCACACAACAAAACACAAAGATTGTTTTGTCTTTAAGAGCGTGTTCAAACATCCGCTTTATACAGAGTTGGACATTCAGGCAGGAAGAAGCTGCAGGGCAGTCATTAACAGAACTCTTGAGAATGTCTGAATGAGAAGGAAAAAAACTGGAGTCTTTCGTGGAACATCCACTAAACTAAAATGGAGAGAAGTGCTGCACGTAAATCAAAAAGATCTCCTCTAGTTCCTCTTGGTGTTTATAGAAGTGAATTTCCTCCTAACTTTAACCCGTTTAATCCCACCGGCAACAATTGTTGCCAGACATTTTTTCTAACTTCTGGAAGCTCTAGAACAGTTGTTTTGACTTTTGGCAGCTAATTGAAGTTTTAAAATAAAATAATAATGTGTCAATTCTAAGCAATATCAATTTCATGTATCTAGTGTGAAAGGTCACATGACCAGACCTCTTTACTTCCTGCCTGTGACGCTGGAGGTAAATGTCAGTCACAAAGCTGTACAAGAGGAAGTCAGTAAAATATTTAAATAAACAAATATAAATAAAATATTTTCAACATATGTTCTTTCAAGTGTCTTCTACTGATATATAAAGAAAATTGTATCCTTTCATTCATCTTTTGATCATAAGAGTGAATGTAAGCATGGCAACAATTGTTGCCACTAGCATAATACATAGACAGCACTATGCTATGTGTCCATAGCTCTGCTGTTTATTCTATATACCTTGCTGTTACCACACAGCTTAAAAATGTCAGATATTTTAGATCTTCTAGGCCTGATGGAACCTAGAAATGATGTCTTCTACATCACTGTCATTCCCACAGTTGAAACCCTCTCCTATTTCACCCCCCAAAAGGCAAATCTTTACACAAAATGTGGCCTAATCACTGAATGACAACTACAAGATGATCCCACACTTGAAACTTGTTTAGGACAGGGCCAAGGTGGAATACTTGGTCTGATGGAACAGGGAGAATTTCTTCTGAGATGCAGATTGGTTCATACCAACATTTTCTCCTGACTTTGCCTCATTGATGAAATGACCAAATGAGGTCAAAGGTCAATCTGCACATTGAGACAATGACATCTGCAGGATCTGGCATTGAATCTTTATGTATCTAAAATATTCCTGAACACTCTTGTAAACATTCTTTGTTATAATAAGTTATGCATGTCCTGATTTTTCTTATTTTTTTATATGTATAAATAGGCCAGATTTGTGCAATACAGACTATGTCGTTTCCCACCGGCAACAATTGTTGCCAAGTATAAAATCTACATTTTCACTAGCATAACCAACATAAAATGTAATAATTCATAAATACCATAATAATGTTAGGGAGGTTCAAGGGTTGAAATGCATGAACTTATTTTGCAGGAAAAAAATTGGGATTAAACGGGTTAATGTCTCAGAATGTCATTTGGCTCTCATTAACACAGTGAGCCCCTGGCAGTTTTGCAGTTTAAGGCTTGTAGATGTAATACACACACACACACACACACGCACACACACACACACCCACACACACACACACCCGCACGCCTACCTACACTGAGTGAATTTCGTCAGTATTTTTTTCACAAAAGCCAGCTCTGATGTACCTTTTGCAATTAAAGTTTAACACCACTGCCTGTTAGGAAGTACAAAAGCATAAGCAAACATTATGAATTCCAGTAGTAAGGCCCTACACGCCCCACATTTCATCAGGCATCCATTCCAGATGCACGTTGTTGCAGGTGTGGCCAATCAAGGCAATTAAATCCATAAGCCACAGAAACATTGTGACTCTGCCGCTGCATGGCTGTTCAGCGCGACATCACGAATTTTGTTGACAGGGCTTTATGATGAACATGTTGCCCACAGGAGCTGAAGATGCAGCTTTTCTCTTTGGAATTCACAGAGGCCTAGATATCAAATCATCGTCAAAAAAACCCATCTCGTCCTAGCGCACGTTTGATTGGCTACATGCCATATTCAGCAGACTACATTCTTGTTTGTTCTTGGAGAACACCGCACACTGATATCGGGCCAAGACAATCCAACATGTTGAATATCCTGGATTTTAGATTGGCTTGGTCCCTATGTTTTCCCAAGCAGACCAGATCACTCTCTTTAGAATATTTTTTTTTTTTTTTTTTTTTTTTGTTTTTTATTAAATTTTCCAAATGGATATACAAAAATTTACATAAAGGATCAAATCCCCACCCTTCCCTTACCAACACAGAACAGCACATCATATAACACTTACACAGTCAAGACAACATGATGAAAACACCACAAGTTGATCCAAACCATTCCACACGCACGAGAAAAAAGAAAAGAAAAAGGGCAGTTATACAGGGTATTAAACAGTGACGGGTTTGTCATAAACACTTTTTCATTGAAGGGATTTTAGTACAGGGTCCCATATTTCCTCAAACACATTGACCTTATCTTCGTTATAGTATCTCAGTCTTTCCAGATGCAGAGTATTTGCTAGTTCTCCCAACCACAAATCAAATGTGGGCACCGAGTCCTTTTTCCAAAATCTCAAAATCAATCTTTTAGCAATCACCATACCAAACAAAACAGCCCTTTTCACACTTTTAGTGGCTGGTTGCAAAGCACTAGAGACCCCGATGATGGCAATAAGAGGTTCTGGATCCCATTTTTTTCCAAAAGCTGTTGAAAAAAAATTAAAAATCTTCTTCCAGAATGAGTGAAGCTGAACACATGACCAGAAGGAGTGCGTCAAGTTACCAATAGCAACCCGACATCGATTACAAATTGGAGACACACTAGGAAAGAAAGTGCTCAGCTTTTCCCTCGAATAATGGAGCCTATGAATGGTTTTGAACTGTATGAGGTTGTGTCTGGCATTGACTGAGCATTCTTGAATACTTTTCAAACCTTCCTCCCATAGATCTTCAGATAACTGTTGCCCCAACTCAACCTCCCATGCCTTTTTAATCCTGGATGTGTCTACACATATATTATTAAAGATCTTATAAAAGTGAGACACTGCGCCCCGACTGACAGGATCAAATTTATTTATTTCCTCTAGGGTTTTATGTTTTGTTAAAGTTCCAAAATCCGATAAATTTTTCTGAACATAGTCCCGAACCTGCAGATAACGAAAAAAAACTCGACGGGGGAAGATTATACTTAGAGCATAACTGTGCAAAAGACGCAAAAGTTCCATTAATATATAGATCACCTATCACACTGACGCCTTTCATTCTCCACATCCGAAAGACGGCGTCACTGAGACCTGGTGCAAAGGAGTGATTTTCACAGATAGGAGTGTCAAAGTAAACCTCCGGAGCTTTTATAAATTTTTGTATCTGATTCCAGATTCTGATAGTATGGCCAATGACAAAACTATTGGTATAGAGTGTTTTACTGACTTTAATGGGGCTGTTAAGGAGGGCAGGTAGAGACGAATTACAACAATGCAGACGCTCTAAAGATAACCAGGTAGGACAGGTCACATCAGACGGGAGTGGGCCCTTCCTCCACCACGCCAGGATGTATAAATGGCAAGCCCAGTAATATTGCTTGAAATCTGGTAAGGAGAACCCACCCTCCATTCCTGGTTTACATAAGTGTTTTTTGGAAATTCTGACTCTTTTATAGCCCCAAATAAAGGGAATAATAATAGAATCTAATTGTCTGAAGTAGGATACACCTATAAAACATGGGACAGATTGAAATAAATGAAGGAATCGCGGTAATACCACCATTTTAATGGCATTGATCCTACCGGCCATGGATAGTGGGAGCGTCTTCCAGAAATCAATATTCTGCTTGAGTTGAAGAATTTTACTCTGCCAGTTCAGTCGTAAAAGATGTTCTGGTTTTTTTGTTACCAACACGCCCAAATATGTAAAGGAGTCATAAGCTATCTTAAACGATGTGGACGTCAAATATACCAAATCAGCATCTGTGGTAAGTGGCATTAGTTCACTTTTGTCCCAGTTAATAGAAAAACCTGAGAAACTGCCAAAACTGTTGATCATCGTCAAAAGAGGAGACAGCGATTTCCGTGGGTTAGAGACATACAAAAGTATATCATCAGCATACAGCGAAATATGATGTTTACAATTAAACATCTCAATAGGGGATATTAAGGGGTTTTGCCTAATGCTGGCGGCCAGAGGTTCAATAATGATTGCGAAGAGAAATGGGGAGAGGGGGCAGCCTTGACGTGTACCACGATGAATAGCAAAGGGACAGGAGATATTCTGATTAGTAATGACGGAAGCAGTTGGGTGTGAATAAATTATTTTAATCCATTCTGTAAACAAGGGTCCAAAACCAAATTTTTTGAGAGCATACATCATATAAGGCCATTCTACTTGGTCAAATGCACGTTGTGCATCTAGCGAAATAACAATGGACTCATTTGAATGATTTGAATATAAAATATTGAAAAGACGCCGCAGGTTAAAAAACATATGCCTACCTGGCATAAAGCCAGTCTGATCCGGATGGACGATTAAACCTATATGTTCTTTGAGTCTATTGGCTAGAATTTTCCCAAGAATTTTGGTTTCTAGAGGTAACAACGAAATTGGGCGGTAGGATGAAACAACCTCCGGATCTCGGCCAGGTTTAGGAATGAGCGAAATATTGGCTCTGTATAAAGTGGGGGGCAGTCTTGACACTTGCTTAGAATGGTTTAACATACGCAAAAGTAGAGGTGATAATTTTGAACTAAATACTTTGAAGAAGTCAACACTGAAGCCGTCAGGACCCGGTGCTTTGTTATTGGGAAGTGCAGAGATAACAGATTCAATTTCCTGTAAAGTTATGTCGGCTTCCAGAGCTTCAGCTGAATCTGATGGAAGTTTTGGCAAATTCAAATTTTCAAAAAATCTTTCCAGATTTTCAATGTCTAATTTTCCCTGTGACTGATAAACACTAGCATAGAAGTCCACAAAGCAGTTATTGATTTTATCCGGTTCTGTGAGAAAAGTTCCATCTTCAAGCTTAATGCGATGTATGGCTCTAGAGGCCTGTGATTGTTTAAGCTGCCGGGCTAAAAGCTTATGAGGTTTATCACCTAACTCGAAGTATTTTTGTTTGACTTGTCCCAGTAATTTAGAAACATTCCTAGACATAATAGAGTTATATTCATACCGTAGAGCTGTTATTTTATTCAATGTATCTGGACACTGCTTTAATTTGTATGAGTTTTCTAAGCTGGTCAACAGGCCTTCTATTTTATCCAACCTAATCTTGGACTCTTTACCCCTTGCTGCCTCGAAGGAAATTATACATCCCCTTATAACCGCCTTCATTGCTTCCCAGAGCATCGAGTCATCTACATCCCCCCTGTCATTAGCACTCAGGTATGACTTAATTTCGTTTGAAATAAAAGAGCAAAATTCCTTATCTTTCAACAGAGTGTTATTTAAACGCCAATTCCACCCCCCCTTTTTAAAATCTAATTTAAGTTTCAGTGACACGGGAGCGTGATCTGATATGTGAATATTGTGATATTTGCAGCTTGATACTGCTGCTAGTAACCTAGAGTCCAACAAGAAGTAATCAATCCTAGAGTAGGACTTATGTACTGCTGAAAAGTATGAATAATCTCTCCCAGTAGGATATAGCAGTCTCCAGATGTCAACCATATTGTGGGATTGTAATAGACTTTTAAGGGATTCACCGCTCTTGAATGAATTAGACTGAGGGCGTTGTCTATCTAAAACTGGGTCCAGGATTAGGTTTAAATCCCCACCAATGATTATATTAGAGCCAACCCAATCCGGCACTACATTAAAAAGGTCTTTAAAAAAGATGGGGTCATCAAAATTAGGCCCATATATATTTATTAGTGTCACTGGTATGGAATTCAGCAGCCCACTAACAATCACATATCTTCCCCTTTGATCCGAAATTGTCTGCTTGTGAATGAAAGGTGTATGTTTCTTAATCAGGATTGCAACCCCTCTAGTTTTTGTGCTGAAATTTGACTGGTATACATGGGAAGCCCAAGAGGGGCAAAGAACTTTTGCCGCCGTTTTCTTAATATGGGTCTCCTGGAGAAAACAAATATCAGCCTTCAGTGAACGCAGATGTGCATAAACTTTACCTCTTTTTAGAGGGCTGTTTATTCCTCGAACATTCCAACTAATCAAATTAACCCCGCCCCTACTATGTTTATCTGGATCAGTTAACATTAACCTGTGTATATTTTAGTAACCAACTGTTGCATGACTGTGAAGATAATTTCAAGGAATTCAGAACACACTGATGTGCAAGAAACAATACTCCCAATAACATAACTAACCCTCCCCACCACCCAACATAACTGAACAGAACCAAGAGCGGTATCTCCACACCTCCACCTTAAAGCTGGAACTACCCGTCCACCCAGAGGAGGACAAGTAACAAGCTTCTCCACCTCTCCAACCAGAGCAGCCACTCAACCCCACACAACTAGCCTATCAAAGCAAACAAATTCCATTTCTCACCCGATGACAAAATCTTTCTAGCTTTCTCAAAATCTCAAATGTAGCAACAAAAGAACAGTCTGTCCACCTGCTTCATTTAGTCCCAGACTGCCAGTCCTCGATCTCCCGGCTCAGGAATTTGTCGGCTTCCACTGGAGTGTCGAACTTAGCGGTGTTGTTATTCACAGTAACCATAAACTGCGCAGGGTATCGAAATCCATAACGAATCCTCTTGGACCTGCATTGCTCCTTGATAGCTTGGAACGTCTGACGTTTCTTCATTATAGCTGAGGTGAGGTCGGGAAAGATGAACACTGATCGACCGTCGTATTGCAGAGGACTCTTCTCCCTCGCCAACCGCAGCACACGCTCTTTCTCTTGAAAATAATGCAGCCTGACAATGATGGCTCTCGCATTCCCTTCTTTGGCCTGCGTTAGGCTCCGGTGTGCCCGATCCACCTCAATTGGCCGATCAAAATTGTTTTCTCCCAGTAATTTGGGCAGCAGTTTACAGACAAAGTCCGTAGGTCTACCATTCTCGGCTTTCTCCGGTATGCCTACAATACGTATATTCTGCCGGCGTGAGCGCGCCTCCAAATCCTCCAGCTTTGCTTGCTGTAGAGAGCATTGGGCAGCCAGACTGTCGTGTCTTTTCTCCAGCTCCGAAATCCGTCTATCTTGTGACCCGACTGCGGCCTCGGTTGATGTCACACGGTCACAAATATCCGAAAGCGCTGCTTTGAGACTGGAAATTGATCCGTTGAGCTCCACAAACCTCATGTCTACCGTGCTGCTAAGCTTACTTATAGCTGATAGGACGTCCTCATTGGTGGCGGATGGACCGGGAGAGCACATGGGGCTTGTGTTAGCTTTAGCCACTTCCAGGCTTGCTAGTTTGGTCCGGTCGTCCACGGTCTCCTCCGCCGAGCTTTTATCTTTCTTATTAAGTTTGGGCTTGGTCGTCCTGTTCATAGTGGAACGGTGTACTACGAATATGATAGGCAGAAGCTAAAATATTATTATTAAGGGTGAAATAATGGTGGAGTTGAGTCGGAGCTCCCTCAAAACACGTCTATTCCATGTTGAGACCTAGGCCACGCCTCTTTAGAATATTTTAAGGTTATCGTAAGAGTGCTGCCGATAATCGAGGCATATTTAAGAATGTCAGAAAGGGGAATTCTGGACCAAAAGTGGCACACAAACCTTGAAGTTTGAACTTGGTATAAAGGGTTGTGTTCATCAGACAGCCAGCCTGGGAAAAGAAACTGTCTCTGTACTACTCTGTATTACAAAAAGCATGTTGTTGTGTTGGCCTGAAGACAAAAGCTTAAAGAGTTTGTGTCCAGAATGTGTGGGGTTTGCAGGGGTCTTTTCCTGGGCCTAGACCTGTAAAAGTCTTTGTAGGCCTGATTGCTCGTGACAGTCTGGTCTTGTCCTGTTTTGTAGATGAGCCAAACCACACAGTGATGGACAAACACAAGACAGACTGAATGATGGACGACCAGCAGCTCCTGTGCAGGGGTTGGACTTCCTGAGTTGCCACAGGAAGTCCAGTCTTAGCTTGGCTGTTCTTCCAAGCTCTGTCTATATATGGGGACAGTCTCATTTCTACGTGATATTCAAGCAGTAAGAACATTTTTAAAAGGTACACCAGTCTGTTTCCCTCTGAAATCACAGTGCCTGCACTTTAGTGCCTTTGAGCAAGACACTAAAATAGAAAAAATAAGACTCAAAAACAAACTTTGTCGCCTCTGCTGTAAGGGGGTCAGTCATTCTTCTGACTCTTCTGCCACTGCAGTAACTTGTTGTTGTCTGGGTTGCTAGTGTAATCTCTTACATGTTGCCTGGGTATCAACCAAAACAAATGTTTGCTGAAAGATTTGGATGATCTTCAAGCTTCTACTTTTAGGATATGTTAATTACTTTTCTGATTCTGAAACGGTTCCCAACAGCTGTGTGTACTCATCACATGATGAATATCCTGCGGGAGTTGGGGTTTGGGTGGAGGGAGTTGTGGAGAACCCTGTACAAAAATCTGAAGGTCAGAAGCAAGTAAACCATGACAGAACATGTGCTGATTTGACATTTGAGATCACATGATGACAGTAGTGCAACTCCAACAACTCCAACAACTCTCAGCCAACTTCAGGCTCGGACTGTTGGCTTGCTGAAAATATCCACTATATAGAGGAAACTGATTACTTTCTAGCTAACCAGGATTGAAAATTGTGATCCAGGTTGTCAAGCCGCCATTTTCAGTAGCTGTGTTTCCATTGACCATATAATTGCACAAAATGAAATTGCAAAAATACATTTACTTAATGGAAACACACCAATTTCTAAAAAACTCATTTTTTAAAATAAAAAGTTATTGTGCTAGGATAAGGTGGTTTCAGGCTGAATCAAAGTTACTGTATTTTGCAAAACTGCAGTGGAAACACTTTCTTGCATCCTCCGAGTGGCGATCGACAACTGCTACTTACTACTACTAGTAAGTAGCAGTACTTACTAGTAGTAAGTAGCTACTTACTACTACTAGTAAGTAGCTACTACTACTAAAAGATGGAGAAGACGACAGGAAATGGTTGAACGATGATGGTGCGGCATGTTTTTTAATGACTTATTGCATGAACAAAACTTATTCCTGTGTGATTTCAACTGTTTCTTATGTAAAGGAAATGCCGCAATTGTTTTTTTTTTTTTAAACAATAGCGCATATTTGACAAAGTTTTGATCACATTTATAATGAAAATGCAGCCACTGCGTAAACTGGAAACCCCATTTTTAACAGGCACTCCCTGGTCACTTTATGAAGAACACCTGTTCAGTTTCCAAAAGTCAACTCAACCAATCACATGACAACAACTCAATGGATTTAACTATTCTTCTGACTTCTTTTTTCTTCACAGTTAAGTTAGCTGTGTCATTTCCTGGACATTTCTTGCTTATCAAAGCAAAAGTTCTTCCTGTTGTTTTTAGTCAGACATCCAACATTCTCCCTCATTTGCTCCCTAAGCTGACCTTTTCTCTTTATGTTTAATTACAGGTCAAAGAGGAATTCATTTTGAAATGTTTCTGTACAGCTAAACAAACGCAGCATGTCAAACCTGAATGCATAAAGAATGTCTACGTGTATAACTTAAAGTGACCTGTAGGTGTACTTCTAATTAAAACCTACAAGTATCCATTTAGTTGCTTATAATAATGACCTTCCACTGAGGTCCACATTTCTGACATTTACATCCACTCAAAAGGCCCAGTTATAAATGTAGGTATTCGTAAATGATAAGTGTCACTGTTAAGAAGTGATTTTAAAGCTTATAGATTTTAAAGCGTACAGAGATGATAGCAAGGTGAGATCCCATTGTAAAAAGCTGTACGGTGGGTCCTACCTTCTGTTTTGTTTCATTGCATAATCCTTTTTTTTTTCTCCAATGGATTTTATCATAAGCATTCAAACCGGTATTTCTGTCTAGAGTTGCTGACGTTCTTTAGGTGTTTTTTTTTTCTTTAGTTGTGATAACTTTTTAATTTGTACATATATTCCCTTTTGAGCTGTTTATTTTTTGTGTTTTTGCTTTAAAATGACAGAAGCTTTATTAAATTACTGGGCAGTAATTCAGTCACGGCTGCTGAATGGAGCGCTGTGTTTGCTTTGTGCGTACTAAACCACAAGTAGAGGGTGATTCAGCTATTTCACAGCTGTGTTTACTTGGAAGATTCCACTGATGGGTTCAAAATTTACCAAAATTATAGCAACAGTCTGATTGCTGAAACCTTCTCTGCAAGAGCAACTGAGGAACGGGTGCTGATAGATGGGATGAGGCAAGTGTTAGTGAATGGACCCTTGCTAGGTCTTTCATGTAAATTGTTGTGATGACTCACCAGAAAACTCCAATGTAACTGTAATGAGGTTCTTTATGCCGTATATTTACAGAAGGCAAAATTCCAGAGTAAGTCCAGTTCCAAGCATAAGAGGCTACTCAACATTGTATCAGGATTCTTCACTCACACAGAACTCTTTTAGTCTCAGAACAAATGATTTTCCAGATGTCTCAAACAATCACAAGCCATATTCATCAGACAAAACGACTTTGCACCATTCTTCTGCTGCCCGTCTTTGTTCCTTTGTCAGTCTTTCTTTTTTTTTTTGGAGGGAAAAGTGCCATATGTTCTGCTTTTCATTTTACCAGGTTGTCGTGCAAAAGTCTTTGCCTCATTGTTTTTGCAAATGTTTTCACACCTACCAACTGCCAATGTTGAGCACCTGGTTCTTTTGTTGGCAGCCCAAAGAAGGGAGCTGGAGATGCACTGCAGTCTAGATGGCCGTATTGCTAAAACCACAGACAGACCAGCCTCTGTACACGTCAAGTTGTTGGAATGGGATTATGAGCGTGCGGGGGTGTTCGTGTGTGTGTGTGTGTTGTTTCAGGTTGCGTCAGACCTTCTGGTAGTAGAACACCTTGAAGATACTACGGTGCACAGGCAGTGAGAAGACTATATGAATTAAAACATGGTTCACATGGAATTCCATAAAGGTGTTTTCTCATAAACCCACTGGGTTAGTATCGGTGCACACACAGCTAATGACCAGTGAATGCCATTTCTAAAACTGTTTGTATTTTGTCTCCAGGTGACGTTCTGGAACCTTGGGGGTGTAATGAGCCCAGATCCCTCATCTTGAAGTGATCAAGAAAACTGTTCTTTCAGTGGTTGTTGGGCCATCTGACATCAGAAATGGTAATCATTTGGATTTTTTCTGTTTCTTATTCAGCCATTGTGTGTCTGGTACCGCCTTTGATTAATGCTTTGCTCGAAACTTGGAGATGGGTTTGATGTTAACAGCAAACCAGTTAACATAGCCAAAGAAGTCATGATTTCACCAACAATGCCTTAGTAGATGTTTCTGATACCGCCTATAAATATTTTAAGCTTTCTGTTCCATAAGTAAACACCACTTTTTAGTTGTTCAGTTTAGATTTGGAAGTGTTACATGTAACATTGAAGTTGGCCTTACAATTGGGGGTAGTTAGAGTTTCTCCTGCTTGACGAGTGGGAAGTCTAACATCAGGGGCGTTCCAGTTGATTTCTCAGAGTGGGAAGTCAATATTTCTGAGTTCCAACAACAGATGGAAGGAAATCAACACTGAGTATATACTGACACAGTGTCAAGAGCAGAAGTCCTTATGCCTTTGAATTTAGTGCCATGATTGCCATCGGGTAAAAACTGTTTTTTAGGCGATTTGTCCTGGTTTTTATTGCTCTGTATCTCTTGGCTGATGGCAGCAGCTGGAAGAGACCATAAACCTCATTAAACACCCCAGATTCCTGATTCAGTATGAAAATTCAAATAAATAATTCAAGTGTATGCATTTTTCTTAAATAGGAGAGTCAAAATCCATGGAAGAAAAGTGGAAAGTGAAATTTTTACTGAGCCTAAGTGTGACATAACTTCCTCAAGTCACTGTGTGGAGGTACAATAAAGTGTCATCCTAAATACAAAATCAATGTAGCTGACTGGAATCTTTCATGAGAGACTTTAGCGAAGGATGGAAAACAGTCCAGGTGTAAATGACACAGGCGTGGTTTGTATTTGTACAACCTGTACCTCTCACAATATTCACATCAGGCTGTGTAGAAATGTTTCTATTTGTACAAGTGCTGCTCTAGTAATACTGGTTTAGTGTGCATGCGTTCTGAACTCTGACAAATGATAATAAATAATGTATTAACATAGTCTGGATGGCACTTACTCTTCAGGATGATCACATATGGTTTATCTGATACAATAGAAACATTGAAATTTGCTTGTGTTACAGCAATCAGTCCTCAGTGGAAACTTTAGATGAACAGCAACAAGCATTATGGGAAAAGATTGAGAAACATCCATCATTGCTGTTAATAGCTTTCCACATGTTGCTATTTGCACAAACTCGTAATTACAGCAGAAAATATCATGGTCACTATGTGACAAATGAAACAAAACACATTACTCTTTCATGCTCCTGAACATCATACCTTTATGTTTCCCTTTCTTGCTTCATATTTTGACTTTTCTTTTTCTCATTGTTCCATTTTTGCAGACTACTGATCTCTTGAAGGTGGGTTCAAGCCAAACTTTGGGGATTTGAAAGAAACCGCATGGAATATCTTTTGCCCCAAAGGCCCAAGATAAAAGCAGATGAATATGGTGACATTTTCTGTTTTTTTTTTCAGATGACTGACATCCTCATAAGAGGAGATAAGTGAAGCCAATGAAAGCTGCACTTCAAAGTTAGAGTAGGCGAACAGTGGTTTGGTATGCAAAGGATCTGGCTGCAAATTACTATTCATTACCCCAAGGCAGCATGCCAAGTCCTTAATTCATATTGTAGACAACTCCTTCACTGGCTTTTCTTTTTGCTACTTGTTTATTAATCTGCTTTTGTATAAAAACAATTGACAATTTTCTTAACGATACAATACAGTGGGCACCTGGTATTTGTGGTTGTTAGGGACGACAACCTCCCACAAATAGCTAAATTCTGCCAATACTTGAACCCCCTCTAAAAACACTTATAACTGCCTATTTTATATACCTTAAGTATAAAGTATATATAGTACAGATTGAACCCTGGACAAAAACCTCAACCTAGGAAATGTTGAACAACTTTTATTGACAGAAATCTGAATGTGCAAGCCGGGCTGAAGCTGCGTTTTCAGAACTGACAGTTTGATGAGTGACTGGCAGAGCAAACAGGAAGTGCTGTATAATCAGGAAATGAAGAATTATATGACAGAAGTGCTTTTCCCTAGATCGAAGCTTGATTATTTTGAATCTTTGTAGAAACCAAGGATAAAAGGGAATTGTAGAAACAGGAGTTAATGTAAACCGTGGCACAAGTGAACACAATCATAGAGCAGTGGAGTAGAATAAGACTAAGCAGGAACAGGAAAAACCATGACAATACGTAGAAATACGCACAGCGGGAACTACCTTAGCCTTAATAATTTGGAGATATGTTCAGCTGAACTGGACTGTTCACTGTATCCACATTCAGATCCAGTAAAGGGTTTAGGAGTTTTAAGAGCCACGATTTGTTATAACAATAGACTTTACTTGATTAACCTTCATTTTAATGTAAAAGCAATACAGGAAACTATAGGCTGTTTAGTTTTTATATATTTAAATAAAATATTGTCACCATTTAGATGTTGCAATGTTGTTTACGCAATGCATTCTGGGTAGATGATGTGTGCCACATGCTACAGCACCAGCTCCAGTCAGCCAGAAGTCTTTTTTGCATAATAATTAACATTCAGCCCTTTGAATTTGAACCAGAGATGGTTAAATAGAAGCAATGCAGAAATGACAAGGGCAAATGAAGACGAGGAGGACCAAACAGCAGAAGAAGAGACTTAAGATAAAAGAAAACACTCACTGGTGAACTGCAAAAGACCTGCAGTATACTGCACCCAATTGAAACTGAGTTGTCTCTGTCCAAACCATTGTATGGGCCTGACTGTATACCCATCTCTACATAATGTCATTTTTTAATGACATCACCAGTCAAAGCATCTTGGCCTCCATCTTATCAACCTTCCCATGTGTTTCACGTTGTGGGCATCCTGTGTGCCTCATGACCAAAGCAGAGTGAAGAGAAGGATCTTGTTATTTCGCTTCTTTCATCGGCTTCCCCACTTTTTTTCCCCACTCACCAATTTGTTCTGCTTTATCAAAATCACTTCTACTTTCAGCTCTCTAGCCAAAAGGGGCCAGGACTTCCAGAAATCAGTGCTGGAATATGAACACAAGACCCAGTTTAGACTTTAAAAGCATTGTTTTACAGTGCAGTGGCATCACTTGTCTGCTGCTGTGTGATCTGATAACTTACAAGGTGTTATTCATTAACCAGCCTCTTGGCTTTAGAGCAGAAATCATTGGCCACATTGAGATCATGTTGCACTTTATCCTGCCTGCAAGATCGTGCTTTTGGATTATTCTTCCCAGAAGCATTCATACCCCCAAATCCTTCCATATGTTACAATAACAAACATCATTAGGATTTAATGCAAGAGATCATCAGAAGGTTGAACATAAACATAAAGCAGGAAATTATCCTGCACTAACTGGTTTTAGTTGTTTTTTGCTGTAAAATATTCAATAATCATCATTTGTGAGGAAGTTACTTGAAGAAGCAAAAATGCACATCTTTTTATTTAAAATTTAAAAACGAAATACTATTTATAGATAGTGTAGATATTTATACTGTTATGAAAAAAGTGCTTAAAGTATTTAAAATTACATTTTATCTATAGACCTCTTCAATTTTGTTTGGGCTTTTAAAAAATTTCTTTTTCTATTGTTTCCACTTGAAATACACCTAAATGCAACATATGTGCCTGCATATTGCATAGACACGCATGTCATGATTGATGTCATGACGTCATGATTAATTTTGGTCAACCATTGACTAAAATCCAGATGAATTCAAAAATTGTTTTTTTTTTTTATTGTGTCAAACATTCTGCTTCAATTAATTATGGAGGTGGAAGAGTGCCAAATTACAAAAACTAAAGTCAAGAAAAACATTTTTTTAAATGTGTAATTAATTACATAATTATGAAAGTGTCCATTAAATAAAGATGTCTTTCATAGATTAGTGTTTTGACCACGCTCCATTTCAGTAGATGACAGCAATGTGCCTTTTGTTGTTTTGTAACAGTCATTAATCATTTTGACTTACTGCTTATTTTTTAAAAGTGGGACATAGTGTTGAAAGTTAGATTAAATGGGCAGTTGAGTCACAGACTACCAAGGTGGAGAACTTGAGATATTGTCATTGATTCCAATCAGGGACCAACCATTTCCCTGTGATAATTACTCCAAGTTTGCAGGAGGATGGAAGGGCACAGACACACTTCTTTTGACTCTCTATTTAGACAAATGTGCAAAAATGTTTTTCAAGGGCACGGTCTTTAATGAGCTTTGGAGACCCGAATGATGACCAGTAAACACTTTAATTACAGTCTGTCGGCCCACAGGGTGCAGCCAGCCTCAAGACTTTCCTTACAAATCTCTGGTTCAGTGGTTTGTTTTGGAAAAGTAAAGTGGAAGAGACTGAAATTGTGTAATTCACTGTTGCAACAAGGGTCTAGTGTAAGGCATGCAAATATGTTAACACTTCTAAATAGTCAGGAAAATGTAATTTAACTTTTCATAACAAAAATGCCATTCCTGCGCAAAATGTTATTATCAATGTTGCTTTCATTGCCTGAGTTTTGGCAATAAAAGCAGCATCCAAAACATAAACTAAATTAAACCGTTACTATGTTGAGGTTGCCAGTAAGTATGGCATAGCTGATGTTCTTTTGAACCAACTTTATAAAACATGGAACATTACCAGCTTCAGTCTGGCGACTCAAATGAAGAGGATCAAATAGAGCACACTGTGAACTATTGATAGGTTTAAAATGTCAGTCAGTAAATATGAGGTTTATGTAACTTTTGACACTATCTAGAATATTTTCATTACATTTAAAACTGTATCTCTGTGGTGGCCATTATGCTTCAACTGCTAGTGATCGTTTCGCCTTCCTCACCATGTTTAACCTTTGGTAGGATATTCCTGCAGATCTTTTGATGTTATTTATCCAAAGAACATTGTTCCATGAGTCTTCTGGTCCTAATGAAGTTTTGGAAAACTTATTCATGTTTTTATGTTTTCTCTTTCTTTTTTTAAGATCAGTCTTTCTCCAGGTAGTATTGAAAAACAAATCAAGCTTGTTCAATTATTTTTACATTTATACTCTCACATAGCTCACATATGGAGTCAATATGTTAAATACTACAATATTTATATTTTGGTGTTTTTTGCTATTTCTAGGAATACACAGTCTGGCCTTTGGGTGCATTTGCTGGAATATCCACTTTTGGGGAGATTCAGACCTGCATTACATAATAATGACTATAAAAAATTGTTCTGTACCGTAGATTGATTGACCCCAAATATCTTTAAGGAACCTTATAACACTTCCCACACTGTCCCACACATGGGAATGTCTTTCCCGTCTGGCATTTTGTCGACACACACAGATCTTTATGCCAGACCAAAAATAAAACAGCTGATTGTGATTGATTAAGCCCATTCACACCAGCCATGTTTGGTCTGCTTTATTCAAACTCCACTTTGTTTCCCTATAAGTTCGGTCAAGATTGGAAAAGTATGACTGCACAATCAAACTCTGATGCTGACCAAAAAAGTAAACTCTGGTCCATCTAAAAACCAATCTGTCGGCTTGGTTGAAATGAACTCTGGTGTGGTTAAAATGTGTATGTGAACACCAAGCGGACCGGAGAAGACTTCAAAAGCAGGAAGCGAGTTATAGCGCATGGCATTCTGGGTAGATACAATCAAAACAAATATGTGTATGTATAAAAATGTTTTTTTTTTTTTATTTATTAGTCTGATGTAATATTCCAGTTCTAAATGCCATGTTTTTATTAAGCTTGTCATAATGAACAGAAACAGACTTTCAAGCATTAATTTATTTGTAGTTTAACTACATTTATTTGTTTATTTATTTACTTACAAATAAATTGACTTTTTACTAATATTCTAATTTATTGAATGGGTCTCTGCATTAGCTAATAATGTTTTTAAAACTCCAAAATATTCTTTTTTTTCTTTTTGATTTAGACCTATTGATAAAGTCAAAATTCTACCAGTCATGTCATGTGGAGCATTGCCAGTGTCTGTCGTTTTCATTTTGGGGAGAGTGGTTGAAGGTTTGTAGAAAGTTGAGCTTCATGTTATTCCATTGTTAGTTGAAGCAGAAGGGTAACGACTGATTGTTGGTCAAGAGGCATAAAGTTGGAGAAACGTTGACAGGCAGGTATGACCTACTGTAATCGCATCCTGTGGTGTAGACCAGGGAAAGAATGGATGCCTTTGTTTGTGCTCAAGTTAATTATTGGCATTTTTTAGTACTTCTGCAACCAAAGTCTGTATTCTGGGTGCTAGTTAATTGATACCAGGACTCTGAACGTATAACCACAATCCAAACTCAAAGTAAACTGGAATCTGGAGCCAACAGCTGGTCCTCTGGACTTGGGTTGGCAAAAATGCACAATTTAGACTTACTAACATTCCACTAATAACATGTTTTCTTTCAGTTTTATTACTCGTATGGGTTTTATAGCTTGTACCAAACATCCTTTCATAAACAAAAAACTTGCAAATGCAGTTCGGGTGGGAAATAATTATTCATTCTGTTTTTCATCATATATTCAAGCTACTGTTAGATAACTGATTTAACATGACGTGCAAAATGTCAGATTATCTGTGGAACGTCTCACATGTTCCAGGAAAGCAAGTCTTACTGATGAACTTATATGTTTGGATGATACAGGAAACATAAACAACAATAAATGCAAAACAATTATTTAACAGAGTAGCATCTCTGCACATCCTTAAAAGTTTTAGTTGATGTATTTTTTTCTCCCTGGACAAAAGTCGTGCCTGAGGATATCTTCATTATGTTCTGTCACTTGATGCGGTTAAGGCCACCAGTAACTATCTGCTGGTATACCCTAGCTAGTTAGCTAGCCTTTTGGTGTCTACCATGGGTAGGTTTAAATTTATCGCCAGTTGGGTGAACAACGTTCATCTTCACCACTGGCTCACTGATCCCACTGGGTGGCTAAAGCTCCCCACATAACAGTTGGTACTGCTACTACTAGCACTGATCTAAGAGCAGCATTTGGTCCAACAAAAACTAAAGTCTAAGGTTTAGTGGATTTCAAATGGTCAAGCATCAGTCTGACCCAAGAATTTTATTTCAACAAAGTTGCTACTATGGAGGAAAATACAGCTGAGCAGGGGGAACCAAAAAACAATATAAAGCTATAAAATGTGACATTCTTTTGTACGTTTTTGTCACAATACAAGTCGTGGTCTTAAAACGGCCTTAAAAGTCTTAAATTTGAGTTGGTAAAGCTTGCAGAAACTCCGAAGAAGTAGTAGGAAGAGCAGTGGGCAAAAGGGGACACAATTAGAGACCTGGGTGTCCAGAAAATATGCCCCACTTTAGTCAGACACTGTCGCTTAACGTCTAATGGTGCATTCACATCAGCTCTGTTTGGCTCTGGTCCGTTTGCCGAGAAAGTCCGGATCATTTGGGGAGGAGGGAATCCGCAACTGAACTCTGATGCGAACTCTGGTGCATTCATACTCTGGTGCAGTATGAATGCATATGTGAATGCAAGTGAACCAGAGACTGTTTCAAAAGCAGGAAGCAAACCATAGCTAGCGCTGGGCATTCTGGGTAAATACAACCGAAGCAAATGCTCAAGTCCAACGCTAGTGGGAGAAGTGGCTTCTGGTCTATTACCAAGGACAAAAGAGAAATCCTTCAGCCCCCAAAATCTGACATCTCTCCATTATAGTCTTTACATTTTGTAAAGACTAAAGTTGTGCTCTGTTTTCTGAGGTTTTCCTGTCGTTTCCTTCAGTAGTTTTTGGTGCAGTGCCACCACAAGCGGGGGGAGGACAGGTTTTTCAAAGAGTTTGGCTTATTTTGTTCAGTTATTCATTACAGTTTAACCTTATTTTACATTTTTCCTGCCAGCTATGTTGATTGTGTTCATTTACCTTTATTTCAAACAGCTAATAAAAGAATGGAAGCTCTGACTAAAGAGTTTTAATTCCCAAATTTATCTCCTTATTCAAATGTAAAAATTGCCCCTGAACTCCGACGACTGCTCTATCCATGATGAGAGGGAAACACTGAGTTGACTCTTGCCTGGTGGGTTTTAGTATTAGGCACGACCAGGCAGTACAAAAAAATGCACTTAAACTCTCCGGTTACATGCGGTTATGCATGCGTCTGCATATTTCTTCATTATTTTCATGCATTTTTATAGTTTTGTTTGTGTTTGCTGACAAGTCAAAAGTGATTTTCTGACTACAAGCTTTAGTTCAAACGGCTCCAGCCAGCTGCGTGCGTGCCTGATCCAAAGAGTATCACACATCTGTCCATCTGCACAACAGCAGACGCAGCGCTAGCAAACAAGCCCCCCCGTCCAACCCCTCGCTGTGAATTCCGTACATTCACGAGACCCGAGGGCAGCTTTGAATGAGAGCTTTACTCTCTCCAGTGCATTTCAGAACTGCATGTGCACGTCTTAATTCGTGGCCTCTTTTCTTAAAGTGCTGTTAGAATGAATGTAAACATGCATAATGTAACCGCAGAGGTGCTACACCACCGTAAATAACATGTGGTAGAAGGTGGCAAGACTGGGATGGGGCTGGATGTTTTGCTTTTTACGGCTCCTGTGGGAAGGTATACGCACATGCATGTGTTAGCCAAACCGCACAGGCACACCCCCGTACGGTGGACACACCCTGTACCCCTACACCTGGATATGTAAGAGAGCGTGTGTGTTGTTTTAAATGTTTTCCAGCAGAAACAGTTTTGTTTACTAGGATAATCCTGATTGTTCTATTTAACAATTTTTTCATTTAGGTAAAAAACAAAACAAAAAAACAACAACACGCCAACTTACCATCTTATGTCCTTCTATGCTATGAAAATAGTTGTGCTACAATTTAGAGTGCCTCACAAAAGTATAAATATAAAATACAAATACAAAATAATATTTAAGCAAAAAAGCTGTTACTTTGAAGGTTGTATTTATGCGTCCCTCATCAGACCAGACAATAACCTCATGATAAATTTCATAGCTAGGCACTAACGTCAGGCTAATGTTTACTTGGTTGTGCTATAATGTTGGTTTGTTTGCTTCTGAGTGTCTTTGCGATGTGTAAAATGTGCAGGGATTTATGGCTGTGCAAAGGCTTATCTTAAAAAACATGGAATCGTCCTATATTTGAAGCTGAAACAGGAAATATTAAGGCCAGCAGAACTGTCCAGGTGGGGCCTATGACACCCTGACCCACCACGGCTCGCTACTGTTGTCACTCAGGTGCTGATATCACGGTTTGCTAGGGACAGACAACACACACACACAGCTGCTCTCAACATCTGTGCCTTTTTTAAACGCTCGCCTCGTGCCTCACCACGTTTTTAGAACACGTTTTGTTCTTTCCTTTTTTCTAAATGCACTGCAGTCTTATATTAAAATGAACAGTGAAACAAAAGTTCAATAACGAAACGATTTATTTATCCAAACAAGACCCATAAGTATTTTTAACATGCAAAACTATACAGTAGATTTGCTTGTTATGGTGGGGCACAGGCACATTTTTCTAGTCACACAATTAGCTTGTTTATCTTAGCCTTGCTTAACTGTATACAACTCTATTTTTAGTGCTTTCATGCTAACTTTTTTCAACTTAACTTAAAGTCAAAATTGTAGAAACTATGTAAACTATATTTTGCAAACAACTGTTTAATTACTCCCTTATGAAAAGATTTTTTGTGCATTTTTTCTTATTATTAATAAACATCATATACATCAACCTACCAATGGGAATAGGGATGGAAATTAGTGATTTGGCTATTACCTCTCTTACGTATAAATGTTAATTAATATGTAAATGTTTTTGTTTTTGCTTAAATTACAAAGTAGCTCCCTTATTTCTTCCAGTGGAAACAAAAGCAATGCCAAAGTCGATACAACTAATCTGTTTAGGTTCAATTATCTTTGCCGGAAAATTTCCTTTATGCCATTTTGGGCCAGATGGTTAAAATCTTTTACAGTTTGGTGATTAAAGTGTGATGCATAGACTGAACAATCACATGTAATATATTCTCTATTGAATTATTTTATTTTATTTTTTTTTTTTGTGAAATTTCTTGTTCTTCTATGTATGTTTTCTATTGGATATGCAAAATAATGTCCTGCTTTTTGTATTCTTACGAAAAGAAGAGATTGCAGGTTGAGATTGCAGGTTTTGTATGTTTCTCAGTTAATTTAGTCCCTGTGTTGTCTTGTCAAGCATCTGATTGGTTCCAGCTGTCTCTTGTTCCCCTTATTCCTCCCCTGTGTCTCCTGCTCCCTGCTGGATCCTGGTCATAGTTTGTCATTGTCTCCTTACCTGAGTTTGTGTTCGTGTCTCGTGGTTCTTCTGCTCTTCTGGCCTGTGTACGTACATTTTGGGCTTCATTAAGCTGATTTCTTCACCTTATCCTGGATCCAACCGTGTTCATCCTCACCTTCAACCAACCCATGTTATGACAGATATATATCACAAATAGACCAGACAAGTCGCTGTATCAGGTATACAAATTCTCAATGGGTGATTTTCTTATATTAATGCCAGTTTTGAACATAGTGAATGGTGTTTAGATCATATCTGTTACAGTGGTCCAGAAGGGTCTACCAAATGCAAAATCCTCAAGAGAAACAATGCTAAGCTGAAGAAAAGTTTATCTTAACTTCTGTTTTAACATAACTTCTGCTGACTTTTGCATTTTGTTGACCTTCCTAGGCCATTGTAGGTATTATAAAATTCCTTTGTCTATATTCTGAATCCTGCATAATTTTCAGTTTCAGTGAAACTGAAAATTGTTGCATTTCCATTAATCATAAAATTTCACACCAATTTTCGGGAGAAAAAAAAAATCACGTTTCTTGATTAAATGTTTTTGCGCTAGCAGTAAGTGGTTTTTCAGCCATATCAATATTGGTGTATTTTGCAACAAAACTACAATGGACATACTTTTGTATCACATGACTCACACCATTGTGCATACAGCAACAATATGCTTATTTTTAGCCAATGGCCTTCACCGGAGCTCTCACAGCCTAGCATAGTTCATCAAACGTTCAGTTTGTCAATCTAAATCAAATCAAATTTTATTTGTATAGCACATTTCAGCAGCAAGGCATTTCAAAGTGCTTTACATCATATCAAACACAGAAACACAAAGCAACATAGAATCAACAATCAAAACACGACATTAAGTCAAGTTCCATCATTAATTTGTAATTGATTACGTTTCAAATACAATTCTAAACAGGTGGGTTTTTCGTAGAGTTTGCATCCATGAAAGGTTTACCTGTTATACTCCTACTGTGTTATATGGAACAAAATACCTATTGCTATTTTTATTAAATGTTGACTCTACAGCTCTTCTGTAAAATCATTGACTATAATTTTACAAAAACACAGCATAGCTGATCCCAAGTATAAGGAGCTTGTTGCTGCAATGCCCAAACAGACGCCAGTGTCTCCTCTGATGGCTGATCAGGACTAATGTTTATGTCTGTTGCCGCCATGATTTTGTAATTGCCTTTGATATCAACAAACTTATTTTATGTGTGATTTTAATTGCATTTCTTATCTAATGGACGTACTGCGAATGCAAAATAGTTTTCTTTACATTAGGCGAATGTCAAAAAAGTTTTGTTCACATTTCCTGTGGAAATGCAGCGACTGGCCCCTCGTAGTCTTTTGGAAAAATCAATGTTTTGACTCCATGTTGTTGTAGTGTTCAGTCTGCTGAAAACTTACAACTTAACTGGAAAGTTAACTTGGAAAGCGGTTAATACATGTGTCCAAAGCCTATTGCTGAAGTTAATGTGGCCTCAATTTAAGGGCTCTTGTGAACACTAACTATGTAAATGGTCCACGGCAAATTAGGATAAATGAGACAGTTAATAGGCAGCAACACCAAGAACCGTTTTACACAGAAACTCTGAGGCTTTTGGCTCTGAAATCAGAGCTTTTATTACATCTCCAGGAGACTCTTGGGTCCACTGTGAAAGACAAAGGCACACTTTACAAAAATGTCTTCTATTTCTTACACACTTCATATACTTTGCAGCTGACTCGGTTTACAGTACAGAGTTCAGTGTCAAATTATTCTTCAGCATGCCTGCAAAAAAAACCAAAACAACGGACTAAAGCCAGAAATATAGCTGTTGGCGCCACAATCGACTCCACTGCGGTGAAGTAATTTGGCTGCATCCCTGAGCACACAGAGCTACATACTGTACACAACATTAAGCAACGGAGCCGAAGGTCTAAATCATGTATGCTACAAGGAGAGGCAGTCGTTGCTGGGGTCGCTTGTGACATTCCTCCTTTTTTTGTCTGCAGGAATAATCTCAGCCTCGTGTACAGGACAAGCTCTGGAATGCTGCCAGTTCAAAGTGAACCTTAAACTGGGTTTACAGTGGTCACAGTTTTTGGTAAATAGTTCACTTTCTTTACATGAACAAAGCAGGACCTCCAGGGTGGATTTTTAATAGTCTTAGCAGCACATTTCCACCAAACACATTGTGTGCTGTTAAGGGTGCTTAAAAAACCCTTCATGACGAGACAATTTGGAATAAATTGCTTAATGGCAGGTATAAACATTTTATTGTTTTTATGTATAGATTTTTACCCTCTACTGGAAAGGGGGAATTATGTTGGAGTTGAATCAAAAGCTGCTATCACACAGTTAGTGATCTTGCCAAGTAGATTTTGCTCATCAAGCCAGTAAATGTGTTGCAATTGCAAATGTGCACCAAACTTGGTCGACATTACGCTTATGTCATAAAACACAATTTCACAATTGTGAAAATAAGAAATGCAATTAAAAATCACACGTGAATTAGTCTGTTCGCACAATAAGTCATTAAGAACGTGCCACACCATCATCTTCCAACTACTTCCTGTAGTCGTCGTCTTCCTGGTTTGTGCCTCTAGCACAGCGCTTCTCAATTCCAGTCCTCAGGCCCCCTGCTCTTCGTATTTTAGATGTGCCTCTGTTCCAGAACATCTGATTCAAATGATTGCATGACCATCAAGAACTGCAGAAACCTATTAATCACCAAAATATTCAATCCAGGTGTGTGGTAGAAGGAAAACACCTAAAACATGCAGGGCAGGGGGGCCTGAGGACTGGAATTGAGAAACACTGCTAGCAGCAAACGGTTGCTGATCATGTGACTTGTGTGGCGCAAATGAAAGCGTTTCCATTGCAGTTTTGTGAAATAAACTAATTCTGGCCAAAAACCCCACCGCATCCAAACTTTCAATCAAAAAATTTGTTTTTTCTAAACAGGCATGTTTCCATTTAGTGAATTTTATTTTGAAGTGTTAAATTGTGCAATTACATGGTCAATTGAAAGGCAGCTTGTTTACTGGCATCAAGAGCACAAAATCCATCATCTGAGGATGAAAGCTGAATTCTCTTTGCAAAGTATGGGCATGCACCAAGTGGTTTAATATTTGGGTAAAAATATTGTGGTTATTTGCAGCAGCTCTGAGCATTCAGCATACTGTTGGAGCTCTAGCCTGCAGACAGAACATTCATTAGTTTCACAAAAAGTGCATTGGAAGTTAAAACTGCAAGAAACTAGTTGAAATTTTCTTATTCATGTTTCTTCGACTCACATACTCTTAGGACCATTAATTTCCAGATATCCTGGAAAGCAACATATTTAAATGAAATCTGTGTTCAGTTTGGCTTTTAATTCCTCGGCTCTCCATACTTTACACAATGTTTGGACTGAGTTCATTTATTGGAAAATGAACCAACTGTAAATTTACTCCTGATTTGCTGCCAAATTGACATTTTTCAGCTTTTTTGCAAAGGGATCTTGGCATTATTATACTGTATGTCCAACATCTGGTTGCTATTCGAATCTTTAAAAAATGACAATCATTTTGTTGTCAGCAAGGCCTTATTTTGCCTTTCTTTCAGTGTTTCCATGGTTTCCTTTCTGTCTATATGACACGATAGGATCTGTGCTTTTACAAAGAGAATCTAGGAGATTAATCATAGCGCAGTAATGCTTCTATCATTTTATTGGCATAAACAATAAATGACAAAAAGAAACTCTATCATTATCAGATTTCTCAAGTTTTCTTCCTCCATTAAATTATGATTTTCTACATGCATTGTGCTGCATTGCGTGTAGCGGTGTATTTCACAGATGTGTCTGCATAACATCTCTGCCACTTTAAGTATGTGTGGAGGGTAATTTTACCATCCACCAGGCTTGAGAGGAAGCAGGAAGAAGATCAGAGTCGAGCAGAGGAACCCCTCTGGCTAACGCAATTAAGTGGGCAGCTGATTCCAACGTTAAGCAGAATCCGTTAGTGTGTAACAGATGTGCTATGTGGTTGCTGTACACATGCAAACTTAACCATGTGCATGTGAAGGCATATACAGTTGATGGAAAACTGAGATGAGGAACCAAGGCATTGTCTGTTTTTGAGGGGCGTTCTGTGAGCTGGAAGTCTAGCTTGGAGACTTAAAACTGAGCGCTTCTGCATCCCGACTGGTTGCCATGGGAGATTGAAGGATTTATCAAACATGCTTGAAAGAATCAAGGCAACACTCCAGGTGTGTTTTTGATGAGTGAATAATATTATAACATGATGTAAAGCTAAACCAAATGTCAATTTTACATAAAACATAATTCTGTACCTTTGCAAGTTTCAGATAAGCCAATGAATTTTAATAGCAGAAAAACAACCTAAGTAAACACAAAATGCAGCTTTAAAGTTATTCAATTTGGAAAAGAAATAAACCTCCAGAGGTGTGGAGGTTAAGGAGTGGCTTGGTCTGAGTCACACACACCTTCGAACTTCAATGCTTAAAACTCACGACATCATGTGACATTATGAAAAAGAAAAAAACTAAAGAAATCAGTAGAATATAGGTTTGGATTATTGGTGTGCTTTGAACTTTGAGTCATTTTTCTGCTGCCTTTTAATTTAATTTATTTATTTTTAAGCTCTGATCAAGAACAATCAGAATATGTGATATTGTGAACAACCTGTTTCTTCTTGCATTGTCAATCTGTAATTTCTTTAAAATGAAACTTCGTATTCAAACTGGACCTACATCTGGTCCATTAGCTACTGAAGCTGCAATTTGCCAAAATTGGCAAAACTTTTTAGTTCATTAATGATTTGTACCCTAAAGCCCTGTAGGCTACTTTGATTTACAAGCATAAAGAAAGATCTTACTTTATGCTTTTACTTCGAGATTTACAAAAGCAAGCTATAAAAATGCATGGCTTTCAATATTGCAAATGCAAATGTCAACCTTTGTGCATTCATGGTTTAACATGAAACCGTCGTTTTAATCCTTTAGAAACCAGAAATCTTTACTTTGGAAATGAAAGAAGGCAGAAGGGACAAGGCCTGTCAAATAGCCATAAATTACTGCTGTCAAGCATGACAAGCTCTAGGAATGACAAAATGCCATCTGTCAGAGAAAATGTACTTTGACTGCCTGGGCATGTCAGATGGGTGAGAGACAAATGTACCGAACACAAAGGAGGACTAGAACAAGTGTGAACAGGAGTTTATCTTTTAAAGACTTTTGAAACAGAAAAAGTACATGATGTGTCACATAAAGAGGCTAATGCCAACTTAATTTGTTCTTTAGTTTATTGAAACACGACATGACACTGTCGGATTTTTAAATGACTCAGAGCTCCAATAATGTCAAAGTATAAAATCCCTGGTAATGTTTGATTTTTTTCCTTTAAGATTTCTCAAAAACTAATTGATCAATTGTAAATCCTTCATTTAAGTTTCAAATTCATATAGAAAACCGTAAAGACAAGAGGCCAATATGAAGAACAGCAGGGTATCAAACTTTTCCAGTTCTTTTTCCTAATTCCATGTCTTTACTTGTCCAATCCAAGTGTCATCTGAATTTTACCAAACTTTTAAAATGCTCCAAAAAAGAAAGAAAAAAGTGCAAATTAGTCATGTGTCCATCTATTGATTTGAAGTGAATCAACAAGACTGTGCAAAGTGTGATTTCGTCAGATGTTGACGCTGCTACATAAAGCTGTAATAAACAGGTTAGTACAGGTCGCAAACTAGCATGAAGCTCACATCTCAGAAATATGGATAGAGTTCTCTCCTCCAAGCTGGAGGTTTGAGTTTAAACATTTTTCCAAGTTTCGTGTCTCTGGTATAGCACAGATCCACCAGTCAGTTGTAAAGTTTGCCACATCAGAACTTACAGGGTAAATGTGTTCCCATTGCCCCTTTAGCACATTAACTGTATTTCAGGAAAGCCAAAAACGTAAAAACATTTCTGTGAACTACAAGAAGTTATTTTGAACTTTGTTGTTTCCGTCAACCTTTTCTAGTGTAATACTTCAAAAGTAGTATAAAAACATTGACGTACAGCTTTATTGAATAAATTATATAACTGTCCTTTTGTTTGTCTGCAAACTCAAAGTTATGATGTAAGTTATGTCAGCCCTGTTGCTCTGTGACATATTTTAAATGGCAGCCTGCTTTTCTTTGGCTTCACTTTTGTTTACTGTGCCTTTGTGGTGAGTTTATGTTTTACCTGGAAAGGCTTTCATCAGTCATTCATCAGTTTTGTATTTCTAACTGACTCAGTTAAAAAGAAAAAAAGTACATTTCTCTTGGGTCAAATTCTACTTCTAATCGTAACTTTAACTCAACACCAAAATAAAAAAGAAAAACTGTAAAAAGTAAAAACTGCTGCACACAGGAATCTCCATTGAACTAATGACTTTATGCTTTCATGTTCCTGCCACTGCAGTTGCTGTATCTGTATTAAAAAGCATTCATTGAAAAGATTACATCATAAATAATGCTTTTATATATTAAACTTACAATATGTAACTTTATTTTTAAAAAATGTTAACATTTGTTGTCAGATAATCTGTGAATAGGTCGATCTCCAGCTCCTCCTGAGCTGCTGAAGAAATGCAACATTCTTGACATAAAACAACCAATCACAGCCAAGAGAGCCAAGTCTTAGTGCTGTCAATCATCCTCATGAACTCGCTGCTCAATGTGCTGATGGCGGCTATGCTAAATAGAGTTAGCATTGATGGTAGCCTTCTGGCTCCGATTGTTTCTGTCTAGCACTGGGTGAGTTTTTTCGATACCATACTGTCACTGTCACTTTCAACAAATATAGAAAATAATATATTTCATAAGTTACATAGTACAGCTTTAACATTTTTATGTGAATATGGACTTTGGTTCCAAAATATTGTTTTGACGTGAATCTTGTTAAAACTAACAGCCAACATTTGAAAAACTCGTTTTATATTTTAACAGCTAACTGATGCATATTTTGTTAAACCAGGCTTTTAAAGCAAGAGCCGAGAGCCATCGTCAAGTCAGGAAAACAAACCAAAGAAGGATCTCAAGCATGACTTGTTATGTAACTCTCTACTGTATTTAGTCATCATGATCCAGTGTTGGTCATATCTGAAGAATTGTGCCCTACATTTTTATTGTTTCAGCACATATCCCCCTTTTCATCCAGCAGAAGAAAGGTCTGTAAACACAGCTTTCATCAAACGTCCCAGGGCTCTTTGTTCCCTCATGTTTATGTGAAACCAAAGAACCAGCACACAAATTGGCTCATTTTATTAATCTGATATGTTGTCTCACTGTAAGCCACTCCGAGATGCCCTGCTGAGCTCTGTGGATCGTCTCTCAACAGAACTCGTTCTCAGGAACCTTTTTCAAACACATCTCGTGGCGCTTTCTGAATTGCCCTTCCCTCCACGTAGCACAATGCTGGAGGCACCCCAGAGAGACGTCTGACGGTGTCTGCGAGCGAGTGGTTGGCCGCAGCAGAGTCCTGCCAAGCCATTGTAATGTTAAAACAACCTCTGCATTCCTCGCGCTGCAGTTCAAAAACTAAGCCAAGCCTGGAAAGTTACCGACCTGGGGCCCAATGATTTCCCTACAACTTCTTGGATGCAGCTCTGTTTTTTAAAGAAAAAATGTAGCTTTGTGACCCTAAAACTGCAGCATCATACAACTGGCTGAGATATTGTGGACACCTTTGACATTTGCGTGGGATTCTGGGCTCGTTTAAAATTTCTGGTAATGTTTTCCAAGCTCGCTGTGCATTCTAGCATTCTAGGAACGACAAAAACACGCTCGCATGGCTGTTTTTACGAGGGCAAGTTTGCCAAAACTTAAAGGTCATAAACTAGCAAGTCACGTGGGGAAATATCTTATTGGTATCTTTTTTTATCCTTGTCCAAATCTGGACCTCTAAACAAGAGTTTTTAGTTCTACGTCACAGAGGGAAATTAAAGTAGTAATGATTCAAATGTGTTTGAATCAACAGAACAATTAGAGGAGCATCCTACAGGAAGAAAAACAAACTCTGTAATTAATCTGAAAGGGCCTGCAGGGGAAGCTGGTGGTTAGGGCCTTTTATACAAGACCACACAGAAGTGTTATTGAGGGAATAGGTGAAAAACTCCATTCTTCAAACTAGGACTGGACATTTGTTGTATTATCATTTATCGCGATACATTTCTTATGATAATAAATTTTATTTATTGTTGTCATAAATTCCAGTTAATTATGTTTAACGTCCCAAAATAACTCTCAATTTTTTCCACAGTTTTTTTCATTGAGAGTATCACTAAATAATAAATATGAAAATGCAGTTACTGTGAGCAGTTTAGTGATACAAATCACACTTATTTGTGGCTGGTGTACTAAATAAGCTTACTACACATTTTTTCAAGAGTAGTATTTGTGTTGGTGGAGCTCTGATTGCTCTGATTCAGGCACAGCCATCGATAAAATTACCTAAAACAGTATTAATAAATAGTTCTTTGTCACTTTTATTGTTATCACAATAGTACTACAAAATATTGTGATAAAACTTTAAGTCCATATCGCCCACCCCATACATTTGTTACAAGCAAAACTGTCTTTCAAAGGGAACATATCATGAAGAATGTACTTTTTTCGCCCTTAATTTCATTAAATACATGTTGTGTACTTGTCTCTGAGTGTAGAAAAGTTGAGTTCAGGCCTTGTACACACCTAGCCGGGTCTTTATTAAAATGAATGTCGGTCACAACATTTTAAAAAGTATTATTGTACACACAAGATCGATTTCAGAAACGTTTTTACACAAAAGCGTGCCTGAGCGTTGTTTTGAACATGCCAAACCCATAGGAGGCAGTGTAGCGCCAAGCCAAAACCTATGTTAGCCAATTAGCCAAATCGCCTGGAGGGTCATTTGTGTGGACAGGTAGAGAGATTAAACCACTTTTGAATATCATAGTAGAATATAAAGTTAACAAAGATGTGTGTATGTGCGCGTGTCCCTAATCTTTTAGTCTCACATCGGCTTTTGAAAGGCCTGCTACAAGATAATCTTTTGAATTTCAGAATTTGCTGGAAGTAACAGCTTGTTGATAACGATAGCTTTTTCTTCACAGTAGATGTGGCACAGGAATTATCAAACGAGCAGCAACTGTTGTCATTACTTGGCAGCAGAAATTGCCACAGAACATTTTACACACCGTTGGGGTGTTTATGTGTGTGTGTTCCTCATTAACCAGGGATCTGAACCTGTGACCCCCTTCATCACATACATTTCCAGCTTGTGGTGCCAGCGCTCCTAGCCTGGTACCCACCTCGCTAACAAACTGAAGCGGATTCATTATTCCCGCTGCTGGCAGCCGCTGTGTTCCACTCTGGTTGTGGAAACTAAATATCTCAACCTGAAACCGTTTACGTCGGTAGCTGCATTTATGAGCCACTCATGCAGCTTTTTACCGTAGCTCTTCTATACAGTTTTGAATCTAGTGTTCTGGTGTTCACTTATGTTTCCAGTTGTAAAAACGCCTTTACAACACCATGAACACTTCTGTTCATTTAACCTTTATAGAGTCACGAACTGACAAACCTCTGATTGTTACATGCATAAATGTAATAATGAAATAGTACATATGCTTAAAGATGATGAAATAAATTGTTTAAGATGTTGGACTCTGCCAGTCCAAGCCTGTAATTGAGTTTATATTTCTGCATGTTGTCCAGATGACACAGTGAGAGCGAAGCATTAGATACAGTAAAAAACCTGGCAGATACACAATGGCACTTTGTGTTGGTGGCAAACCTCATTCTGCTTCAAATTTAGCATCTTGCACATACAGTGCAAGATGCACTGTATGTGAAATATCAAACATTACAGATTTAGTTTATTCTGTTTTGAAAATATTGATACTAGCCAAAGGTAAGTAAGTGCATTATGTTATTTTTAAATGATATAGATTTTTAAAAAATATTTTTATGAAAAAGTTGTCCAAACCAACCTGGATCTATAGGGAAAGAGTAAAAACTAGTAACAGTAAATAAAACAAACTGAATTGAATGGATCTGGAACTCTTATGGTTTAACCAAAAGATGGCAACTTGAGTTCAAGACTCAGATTTCAGTTGCTTGAGCTTGGAAATAAATGAAGGAGCAGTGTCTTGTTTAAAACGAGATCTCTTTCTCCTCTTTCTTGCTTAAACAATGTTTTAAAACTTGCTACGGGATTTATATGTCATTAAGACAAAAATATCTTTTCTTTAAATCAAAGATAAAACCGTAAAACAGCAACACCTCTTGGGGTTTTTAAATGTCATACAGAAGAAATGGGGTTAGACACAGAAGTCATAGTGAGCCCTCTGCCTTTTTAACAAGTTGTAATCTGTCAGAGGAGCATATTTTTATATCTTGTTATAACAAGATTGTGTTTTACATATATTATTATTATTAGTTGCAGAAACAGCAGTCAGAATGAATTTGAAAGGTGTAAACACATGGCAACAGGGTCAAATAAGTATGTAAGGTAAAAGTTTACATCTGTTCTCCAAATCAACTCCATAATTAAAGAAGGCCCTATGTTGAAATGTATCTAGAAATTTGATAAAATGAGTTGTAAATTCCCAAGAAATGCAGTCCTGAACATTTGTTGTTTTTCATACTCATTGTTTAAAGTGTGTACATGTATGTGTGCTGTTTATTTGTTATGTTTTCAATGTTTTTTGTTTTCATTTTATTTTAGAATATATTATTTCTGTATTTATTGAATATGGAGAATATTCATTCTTCAATTAGGTACAAATTCAAAATTAAAAGTAAAAGAAAACTCTACAAGTCTGAAATTGAGAAAAAGTCATTAGCTGCATTTCCATTACAAATGTGGAAGTTAAAGTTGATAAAACACTACTTTGCATTAAAGAAACACAATAACAATCACATGTAAATAACTTTGTTCTTGTGAGAAGTCATTAAAACCCATGTCACGCCATCATCTTCTTACCACTTCCTGTCGTTTTTTCCACCCGTAACAACATCCATTGATCACATAACTTGTGCGACGTGAAAAAAGTGTTTCCATTGCACTTTTGCGAAATACATTAATTTTGATATGGCTAAAAAACCATCTCAACCTCGAGCAAAACCTTTTGAGTTTTTTCAAAATTGGCGCATTTCCATTAAGCATATTTATTTTTATAATTCCAATCTATGCAACTTTATGGTCAGTGGAATCAGCGACTGTTAATCATATTTACCCAGGCTAAATGTAAAACGTGTAACAAAGACAAAAACGGACAAAATAGCGAAGATGCCACTTCTTTCACAGTCCTATCTCTCAGTAATATGATCCTCAGAGAAGCTCTCTTTTCCATTTTGTGCAGCTTTTATCTTCCTGTGTATCTCCTGAGCTCTTCATGATGATCTCACACACAGACACATTCAGCTCTTGCAGCCGGTCAGTTGGATCTTTTTCATGTTATTGCTTCAGCAGTGTGCACTGCCAGCTGTTTGTTTGCATTGGAGGGCCTGTAACAGATATGCAATCTTTGCAGCTCCCTCTCTCAGCCTTCCTCAGCTAAACAAGACCAGCCTAAACTTTGTGAAAAGAAAAACTCCTCCAGCCAATGCAATGGCTGAGTCAACTTTCCAATGATTGACCAAATTCATATTCATAAACACATCACGGAAACATACATGCTGTATAACTGGTTGTTTGTGAGATCAGAGTGAAGTGACCAGTTTCATTGCTGGGATGTAGCTTCTAGGAAAATCAGCCTGATTAAAGGGAGTAAAGAGCTACTACCCCGCCCCCCTTCCTCCATGCTTTCACAGAGATCTTTGAGAGCTTTGTTTCTACCGCCAATCTGATTCCATTAGCCGCTCCAGCATACAAACACACTCTTGTTTTACCTAACAGTGTTTCCATTTTTTAAAAGGGTAAAATTAAAATCTAAAAGTCCTGATGAAAACTCACAGGACCGTCACCAGGAACCTTCCAGCAGCTCATCAACTGTTCTGGGCAGAATCTACCAGGTTGTTAGCGGATTTAAACCATTTATTCCAAAAACCTGCACATGATCCTTTTTAACACATGTAGTTTATCATTTGGTTACGGTGGCCATACTGAAAACCTGGTTGTGATTATCATAAGGAAAGCTCTGTGCAAGCAGAAAGCAATGCCTAGAACTACAATCTATATAAAGGTATGGCTCTTTAAATAAAAACACCCTTTTTCATAAGATACTTTGGTTAAAAAGAAAGCCTTATCATCATTTCAATCTAACTTATTGGGTTATTCTGATATTTTTTCCACAGTTTCAACCAGGATGAGTTCTGACTTTCACTGGACCACTCTAACACCTCGAGTCTTTATTCTGCTGTAGATTTGCTGCTGTTTTGAATCATTGTCCTGCTCATGATCTGCTAAGCTGTTAGCGTTAACGGATGCCAACATCCACTGACATTTTGATTTCAAGAAGAGCTCATGTCCAACTTCATTACTGCTCCCAAACCCTCCAACTCCCATGTTCGACAACTGGTAAGATGAACAAATAAATGTTGCCCTTTGGATTTTTTTTACAAGAAATGCCACAATGACAAGGTGAAACTTTTTTATTTTTAATTTTTGTAAATAATTTTTAATCAGACAGCAGACAAATGTCTGTTGTCTGTGTTTGTGTCCGTGTCTAAGTATTCATTGCCTTTGCGCATTGGTGAGTATAGTATCCAAAATTTGTACTCAGGTAAGAGTAGCAGTACTTCACAATCATATTATTTAAGTAGAGGTAAAGAGTATATGGTGCAGTGAAACTACTCCCACAACTGTATGTAGATGTTCACACGGAAGATTGTGACACAAGAAAGTTGAACGATTTTCCACTTTTCTCATTGTCACCACTATTCTTCCCGTGTGTTGGGTTTCACCCCAGGTGATGGAAAACTGTTGCTTTTAGCTGTCGCTTGTCACTTCCCGTATGTCAAGCCAATAACTGAGTAACGGTAATAGAAACAGTCTTTATTTTCTCATAAAGGGGAAATTCAGGACTAGTTACTAACTTTGCTCAATACAGTGATGTAGCTCCTCTTGCCATAAGAAAGTCGTCTGGTGTCATGTCTTTAGAAACTGGGCATGTCCTTCTCTACAGATTTTCATAGACTCAGTCAGGTTTGATGGTCAGCCTCTTGTGGACAACATTTTTTGGTCTTTTCAGGAATGGTCTGTCAGATTTAACACTAGCCTCTGGATAGACCCCTTGGGGTCCATTTAAGTCTTGTCTTGCAGCTTCTTTCTGCAATAACCAGAGCGGTACAACATGGGACGATGTGGTTTGGTGCACTATCTCATGGTCTGGCATATTCAGGAGAGTGTTTGTGCCACCTATTGGACTCTCATTGGGCAGAGAGAGTCCAACCCAAGCACCTAACTTGGGTTGGGCCAGTGTGAGGACAAATGTGTCACAAGCAGTGATGATTTTCAATCCCCCAATTAATGAACTGGGGTTATTGTACTGAACCACATTGACCCTTGCTGTACCACTCAGTGGAAGTGAAGTGTTACTAACTGCTCCTAAAATCACTTCTTTGTTATCTTGGTTGTGTGCTTTGGATGATTTTTATGTTGGAAGAATTGTCTCCTCTTTTTAGTAGACTAGCCACCCAACATCCACATAAGATGACCAATGCTCTTCTTCTCTTATTACTCAGGTTAAAAACTTGATAGTGCATATTTATGCAAAATATCTTTAGTTTTGATTACTCCATGCTCTGTTGCTGCAGGCACTGAGAAGTGCTGGCATACTTTGTGACTATTGTATTAAGACTCATTACCTGCAACCATTTGTTATGTGTGGTAGTAAAGCCCTAAATTCTGCAATAACCAGAACTTTATGTTTTGCCAGGAACTCATAAAGAGAGATTTACTGGTTACAAATTGGGGTCACTTTTTGGTATTTGCATTATGTGATGGCGGCAAATATACTTTCTGTCTTGATTATGTTTATAGATAATTGATGAGTACATTTGTAAGCTGCAACAGATGTAGGGAAGATTCCCTGCACACAATGTTTCATATGACTGCAGCTGAAATTGTCACTGAGCATGGTGAAGATTGTGGAGGCATTTTACCCTTTAACTAATGGTAAACAAGCCTCTTTTGTGTCAAGCATGCCAGGCTAGACCTCAGCCTCAGCCTCAGCCAAGAAATCTGATCTCCATTAAATTCAAATCTGCTGCTCTAAATCTGCACGACTCATCCATGTTACTTCACTTTTCTTGCACAGAATTAAACTTGCCTCTGAGTACGGCCAAAACGTAATAAAAGATCAATGTTTTCACCGAATGTTTCAGTGCAAGGCGAGATGCCGTTTCAAATTTCTTCTCCCTTAAAAGGTTTAGAGCAAACAAACAGTCCCTGCTTGTCACATACAGTTTCTTGGAAACATATTCACACCTGTTGACCTATTTCACCTTTTATCACATACAGCAATAAACTTCAATGTGTTTTATTGGGATTTATTGTCATAGACTGACACAAAGAAGTGCATAGGAAATGATCCATGGTTTTCAAATAAGATTCTGAAAATTTCAGTATCCTTGAACATCTCACTGAGCACTGTTTTATCGATCATTAAAAACTGAAAAGAGTATTTGACACCTGCCGTTTCAGACCTACCAAACGTTGCCCATCATGAAAGGGGAGCATTAATCAGAGAAGCAGCCAAGATGCTCCTGGTAACTCTAGAGGAGCTGCAGACACCCTGGTTGGAACAGTCTGTCAAGAGGGAAAGTATTTGGGTGCTTTACAAATCTGGCCCCTATTGAGACAAAAAGAAAGCCTTTGCTGGAGGAAAGCAATAAGAAGTCTCATTAAAAGTTTCCGACCAGCCTTGCAGGGACCACAGCAAAAATGTGGATTACTCCAGAAAAAAAATCTTTTGGCTTACATTTATTGTGGAAATCTTTATTCAGTGGGATTGAGATGGAGATGGAAACTGGTAATATTTAATGGGAAGATAGACTCATGTAAATATAGGACAGTAACCCTAAATATACAGCCAGAGCTGTAATAGTTTAGATCAAAGTATACTCATATGTTGGCATGTTGAAATTAGGGATTTCAACATGCCAAGTCCAAACCTAAATCAATCCCTCACATCTTGACAGAGACTGACATAGACCAAATTGCTTGTAGATTTATTTTTATGGATAATACATACTTTTAGCTATCACAAAGCAGTTTTCTCTGCTTTAAGATGTATTTATGGGAATCAGATAAGAAATAAGGCTTCCCTGACCGTTTTTGTGACAGATTCATCCTTATCCCCCATTAAAACTGTACTGTTTTGTTGACAAGACTCAGTGCATAGCAATGGCGCCTGTGGATGAATGTCTTTAGCTACAGTGGCTAATAAAAGCTGTCCAATCCCATAATATGTACCAATTGTTCATGTCTATCTTAAAGACAGTAATTAGCTGTGTTTCCATTGACCTTAAAATTATGTACATTTGAATTATGAAAATAAATTTGCTTAACCCTTCTGCGGTTTTAAGAGAAGGGGTCATTTTGACCCCAGGAACGTTTTACCCTGTGCGTGTTGCAGCAGGTTCGCACTCACACCAAGTGTGTTTTTAAGAGTCCCTGCTGCCCCACCGTGACATCTGCCGCGCTCCTCCTGAGTGTCACGCTAAGATTCACGTTTTTCACTGAAAGGTTTTTTGAGCTAGAAATGAGGTGGTTTTTCAGCTGTGTACCATTTTATTTCACTAAACTGCAGTGGAAACACTTTTATTGCTAAACACCAGTGTGTGTTAACAGCAACACACTTATTTACATGCAGTGGTCTCCTTGGACAACACGCAGCTGGCTCCACCAGAGGCCTCATTGTATCTGTCAGGGTCTGCATTTTGTTTCCGTTTTATTTGGGGTTTTTTTGGTTTGAGTTTTTTTTTCCTGCCGTTGGGACTGGCATTCCTCATGACATCCACCAGAGGTCACCAACAGACAGAGCCCCTGGAAGGCTGCTGAGTTCAACCCGTTTACACACCTGCAGCTTGTTTTGGAGGGCGTGGATTATGGATTTAAGCAGCAGCTCCTCTCCGTCTCATCGCCTGAGTGTTTGCTTACTTCGGTAACAACTCGTTCCAGAACTAGGCTCTCTGTGATCTGTTCCGCTCTAACCCTTTGTTGTCTTCCTCGTCAGATATCCTGCTGTTCTCTCGCGGTTCTGGCGAAGAGCAGTCCTCCCCGAGTTCAGTGTGCGCCTGTGCTCCCCTCGTTGTGGATTCCCTACCTCCTGTGTCCTCCCTCGACGCTGTCGGTGCTACCGGTCAGAAGCCACCCCTCGTGTGTCCACCCTTTCCTCTCGTCGATCCCTCTCTGGTGGAACCCCCCTCATTCCAAGTAAGACAGACTCTGGAATATTCCCGAAGGATTTTCTCCTCACTGCTCTGACCCTGCTTCTCCTGTTGGTAGCAAGACGACCCGGTCATCAGCACCAGGAGTCGCGTCCTGACCCCTCCCCTGACTTCAATAAACTGATTATTGTGCACTTAATCGTTCTCTCTGATTGTGTTCTTGCATGTGGGTTCGTAAAGTAAAACTCAACATGACAGAACACTCAGGCCAAGCTACGACCTCCGCAGACGCGATCAGAGGAGCGTTATCAGACCAACAAGCCCTCATTCAGCTCCACGATTCAGCTCTGAGAGAGCTGGGAAATCGCCAAGCTGAAACTAACCGACGATTAACTGAACTCTCAAATTTCCTACAGAATTCATTACCTCAGGACACAAATCAACCTTCTGTTTCCCCATCCGCGCCGTCATTAGCCCCGGATCCGCTCGTCCGCTCCGGCTTCTCTGAGGTCCGCCCGGCAACTCCAGATAAGTTTTCTGGTGACATCAAGAAGGTAACAGGATTTATCCTCCAATGCACCATTGTCTTCAACCATTCGCCACAGAGTTTTCCCAATGATGACCATAAGATTTCTTATGTCTTATCCTTGTTGACGGGCCGAGCCTTAGAGTGGGCCGAAGCCCGGTTTACCACCGCAGTTAATTATGGATGTACCTACCCCGAGTTCCTAACTGAGTTAAAACAGGTCTTTTGCCAGGAGACGGAAGGAACATCCTCTTCCAGAGATTTGCACGGGTTAAAGCAGGGGCAGAAGAGTGTTTCTGATTTCGCCATAGACTTTAGGATCAAGGCGGCCGCATCTGGCTGGAACATGGTAGCTCTCAAGAGCGCCTTTTTCCATGGGCTAAACGAGCAGATAAAGGACGAATTAGCCACATTGGATGAGCCAGAATCCCTGAACGATTTCATAAACTTATCCATAAGATTGGACAACCGAATCCGTACTAGAGCCAGGGAACGCACCCGTCGAGTTTCTTCTCCATGCACCTCTCTAACCAGTAGTCGTCTTTCTGCTCAGCACTCACCTCCTTCCCCAGCCCCATGTATGGAACCCATGCAAATAGGAAACACAAGGCTCACACCCGAGGAGCGTCAACGGAGGTTACGCTCCCAGCTCTGTATTTACTGTGGTGAGCCGAACCATGTGATTGCTAATTGTCCTGTACGTTTAAACCCGCAGGTCCGGCAGTGAAGGCGGGGAAACTGCCGGCACCGTCCACTCCTAAACCCCGTCTCACCTTCCCTGTCACCCTATTCGCCAACAATGACTCACTTTCTGTGTCAGTTCTCATTGATTCCGGTTGCGAACAAAATCTCATCAGTTCCGACATAATTCACCAGCTCTCCGTGCCTACTGAACCGTTACCAGTTCCTCTCCGTGTCGCTGCCCTGGATGGGAAGGGTCTACCCCAGATAACCCACCGGACCAAGCCACTACGCCTGCTAATTTCTGGTAACCACACTGAAGAGATCATTTTCTATGTGTTTCCCACTATCAGTTCCCCCATAGTTCTAGGATTCAACTGGCTATTCAAGCATAACCCCCAGATAGATTGGGTTGAGGGACGGATTACTTCCTGGTCTTCCAAGTGCCACACCACCTGTCTCCGTTCCGCTGTTCCTTCGCAGCCCACACGTTCCACGATGGATGAGGTGGATCCATCCGACGTCACCGCCGTCCCTAGTGAGTACCATGAACTCATCACTGTTTTCAGTAGGGACAAAGCCCTCTCTCTACCACCTCACAGACCATATGACTGTGCAATCGACCTCCTGCCTGGGGCCCCTCTACCTAACAGTAGACTGTATAACATCTCCAGGGCCGAACGCCAGGCCATGGAGGACTACATAAATAAATCCCTCGCTGCAGGTATTATCCGTACCTCGTCTTCCCCTTTGGGTGCTGGGTTTTTCTTTGTGGGGAAGAAGGATGGTTCTCTGAGGCCCTGCATCGACTATAGAGGCCTAAATCAAATCACCATCAAAAACAAGTATCCTTTACCCCTGCTCTCCTCTGCCTTCGAACCTGTTCAAGGGGCAACCGTCTTTTCGAAACTGGACCTTAGAAACGCTTACCATCTACTACGCATCAGGGAGGGCGACGAATGGAAGACCGCTTTTAAGACCCCTATGGGGCACTACGAGTATCTGGTCATGCCTTTTGGTTTGTCTAACGCCCCCTCCTTCTTCCAGGCCCTTGTGAACGACGTCCTCCGAGATTTCATTAATGTGTTTGTCTTTGTCTACTTAGATGACATCCTTATCTACTCAAGGACCCTGGTGGAGCACCAAGAACACGTCCGTCTAGTTCTCCAGAGGTTACTAGAAAATAAATTGTATGTGAAAGCCGAAAAATGCGAGTTCCACCGCCCATCAGTAACTTTCCTGGGGTACGTCCTTGAGAGCGGACAGATCAGAGCAGCAGAGGACAAGATCGCAGCAGTTCTGGACTGGCCTCAGCCTGAAACGCGTAAGCAACTCCAACGTTTCCTAGGCTTTGCCAACTTCTATAGGAGGTTCATCCGGAACTATAGCCAGATCGCTTCCCCCCTCACAGCTCTCACCTCCACAAAGAGGGTGTTTAGCTGGACTCCACAAGCCGAGGCCGCCTTCACTGAACTCAAGTCGCGGTTCTCCAAGGCCCCGGTCCTGGTTCAACCCGACCCAAGCAGGCAGTTTGTAGTGGAGGTTGACGCATCCGATATTGGGGTGGGGGCCGTTCTGTCCCAGATCACTGCGCAGGATCAGAAGTTACACCCCTGCGCTTTCTTTTCCCGCAGACTCTCTCCAGCTGAGAGGAATTACAATGTGGGAGACAGAGAATTGCTGGCTATAAAACTGGCTTTGGAGGAGTGGCGTCACTGGCTGGAGGGAGCAGAACACCCCGTTCTAGTCTGGACCGATCACAAGAACCTGTCCTACCTCCAGTCAGCTAAACGATCCAACCCACGCCAGTCTCGCTGGTCTCTGTTCTTCGCACGCTTTAACCTTTCCATTTCCTATCGTCCAGGTTCAAAGAATGTAAAGCCAGATGCTCTGTCCAGGATACACTCCCCTGACGATTCGGAGGAAAGCCTGGCTCCCATTCTCCCGCCTAGTTGCACAGTCGGAGGAGTAACGTGGGAGATGGAGGACATCCTCCGCCAAGCGCACCAGACCGAGCCTCCTCCTGAAGCCTGTCCTCCAGGTAAACAGTACGTTCCCTCCGCTGTCCGTGCCCGCTTCCTACAATGGATTCATGCCTCCAAGTTCGCCGCTCACCCTGGAGTCAGTCGCACCATAGGGTTGGTCAATCGCAGGTTTTGGTGGGGATCAATACACAAGGACGTTAAGGAGTATGTCTCCGCCTGCGCAGTCTGTGCACGCAACAAGTCGTCCAACCGACCCCCTGCTGGCCTCCTACAGCCATTACCCATACCAGGACGACCATGGTCCCACATCGCTGTCGACTTCGTCACCGGACTCCCAAGGTCCAAAGGTATGACCACTATTCTCACAATCATCGACCGTTTTTCCAAAGCCTGTCATCTTGTCCCCCTACGCAAACTACCCACCGCTGCTCAGACAGCTAAACTACTCATCAAGCATGTTTTCAAGCTGCATGGGATACCCCAGGAGATCCTCTCCGACCGCGGGCCCCAGTTTATCTCGCAGGTCTGGCGTCAGTTCTGCTCCGCCCTGGGAGCCAGGGTGTCTCTCAGCTCCGGGTATCATCCCCAAACCAATGGGCAGACTGAACGTATGAACCAGGAGCTGGAGGCCGCCCTGCGATGTCTCACCTCTACCAACCCTGATGATTGGGCTCCACACCTTCCGTGGGTAGAGTATGCACATAACTGCCACACGTCTGCAGCTACTGGTCTCTCTCCCTTTGAAGTAGTCCTGGGATACCAACCTCCTCTCCTCCCGGCTGACGAAAGTAACATCTCTGTCACATCGGTCCAGCACCACATTCGCAGGAGTCACAAGATCTGGAAGGACACCATCTCCGCCCTCAACAACTCATCCGCCAGTAATAAACGACTCGCTGACCGACGTAGGATCCCTGCCCCGACATACTCCGTGGGGCAGAAGGTATGGCTGTCAACACGTGACATTCCCCTTAAATCTATGTCCAGGAAGTTGTCCCCTAGATTCATCGGTCCTTTCGAGATACTGGCGCTCGTGGGCCCCGCGGCTGTGCGACTCCGACTCCCTTCATCCATGCGTATCCACCCGACCTTCCACGTGTCCCACATTAAACCTGTTCTCTCCAGTGAACTTTGCCCTCCGGCCGAACCCCCTCCTCCCTCCCTGGACGGGCGGGGCGACGCCATTTTTGCCGTCCGTCGGCTAGTGGCCTCCCGGCGGCGGGGTCGGGGCTACCAGTACCTCGTCGACTGGGAGGGCTACGGCCCTGAAGAACGTTCCTGGGTCCCGGGATCGTTCATTGTGGATAACACCCTCATTAGGGAGTATTGGGACTCTCAGCCCTCATCCTCTGCTCGGCCGCCAGGTGGCGTCCGTTGAGGGGGGGGTACTGTCAGGGTCTGCATTTTGTTTCCGTTTTATTTGGGGTTTTTTTGGTTTGAGTTTTTTTTTCCTGCCGTTGGGACTGGCATTCCTCATGACATCCACCAGAGGTCACCAACAGACAGAGCCCCTGGAAGGCTGCTGAGTTCAACCCGTTTACACACCTGCAGCTTGTTTTGGAGGGCGTGGATTATGGATTTAAGCAGCAGCTCCTCTCCGTCTCATCGCCTGAGTGTTTGCTTACTTCGGTAACAACTCGTTCCAGAACTAGGCTCTCTGTGATCTGTTCCGCTCTAACCCTTTGTTGTCTTCCTCGTCAGATATCCTGCTGTTCTCTCGCGGTTCTGGCGAAGAGCAGTCCTCCCCGAGTTCAGTGTGCGCCTGTGCTCCCCTCGTTGTGGATTCCCTACCTCCTGTGTCCTCCCTCGACGCTGTCGGTGCTACCGGTCAGAAGCCACCCCTCGTGTGTCCACCCTTTCCTCTCGTCGATCCCTCTCTGGTGGAACCCCCCTCATTCCAAGTAAGACAGACTCTGGAATATTCCCGAAGGATTTTCTCCTCACTGCTCTGACCCTGCTTCTCCTGTTGGTAGCAAGACGACCCGGTCATCAGCACCAGGAGTCGCGTCCTGACCCCTCCCCTGACTTCAATAAACTGATTATTGTGCACTTAATCGTTCTCTCTGATTGTGTTCTTGCATGTGGGTTCGTAAAGTAAAACTCAACATGACAGTATCCCACAGTCCATCAAAAGTTAAGTCTGTCATTCAAAAGTGGTGAATCTGTAGCTCTTCTGTGAAATCACCTACTGTACTACTATTTCCATAAAAATGCCGCAAACAGTTCCCAAGTAAAAGGAGGCTGATGCACCAACAGCTCAAAACACCAACGTTTTGTCTTATAGCCGATGACGAGTGACATATGAATATTTTTAAGTGTTAACATCCATAATTTTTAACAGTTCATCATTTGAACAAGCTTATTCACATGTGGTCATAATTTTATTTCCTATTTTATGTAAACTCCGCAATTGCGGAATTGTTTTTTCCAACATTCGCAGAATATCAGGAAACTTTTGCACACATTTATGAAAAGGCAACTATTATAGCAAAATGTAGTTCAAAGTACAATGTATTGACACAGGGGTACTAAAATATTCCTGAATTCTGTGCCTGCAGCTTGACAAAATGTGAATTAATTCAACAGAAACGTGTACTTTTACAAGCTACTGTAGCCCAAACAAAACGATAAATGGGTGTAAATCAGTTTATCACCAACATTTCTGAACCATGCTCTCTAGTATACCTCAAAGCAACATTATCCCTTGTCGACAAGGTTGTGAGGGGCTCCTTACATCAGGGTTTATCCAGCTTTTTACAGGGAGCGGGTGCTTTTAATATAGAGGCCCGATAGTGTTTGTTATAAAACAGGGCTCCTCCTGGGATATCTGCTTTCTCCTTTCCTCAGGAATGTACAGAAATTGAGCCTTTGTGAAGACTTCAGGGTAGAGGATCTAAGGAGGAGGAGGAACCCTCACACAAACATACACACACAGCAAGCTCTCAGTTCCTTCTTAAAGACAGAGCTTTAAACACTACCACATGCTACGAATCCAGCAGCAAAGAAGCCACAAGCGTGTGTGTGCTTAAAGAATCGTATAAGGTAACAGTTGTTTATAGCTTGGCAGTGGGTGTGTGTGTTTGGATGTTTTTTCAGAGAGCGAAAAAGTGAGAGTTGACTGTTTTACTATCCATTCTTGATGGCTCAGACCAATTATTAAAGTGATTAGGGAATAGTTGGCAGAGAAGTGTGAAGGTCTGCTCGCCTGCAAGAAGTCAATAAAGGAAGGCAGCCAGTGAGTCAGAGAGCCGTGAAGCCCCGTTCCTCGTTCACTCACCACGATGCTTTATGATTACAATGCACAATAGTTCTGTGGGAGAATTATGTAAGAAAACACATGCCCAGTCCTACAATGTGTTTTCCAGAAACTGTCATCCCCCCACATTTCCTGGTTAGCATTAGTTTCTTCTGCGGTTCCTGTCTGTGTCTGTGTGTATCTGTGTGTGCGTGTGGGGGTGTGGGCGCAGGGGGGTGTTTGGGTGTGTGTGTTGGGGTGTGCATATCTGCGTGAGTGCATTTTCCAATAATTTCCTCGGCTGTTTTTAATGTCAAAGCAGTCCCATGCATTTCCAAGAGAAACCATTCATTGAGTAAAACAATTCCAGATCACGCTAAAAACAACCACAATGGGATGAGAAAATCACATCCAGCACGTCTCAGAGCAGCTTCGTATGGTAGAATGGACTGTGTGAGTGGAGCCTTTACATGCATGGGGATGTGTGTGTCTGCATGTGCCTGTAGGACAGTTCCCATCCGTCCTCTAACCGTTAATCCACAGGTTGCTCTTTACTTCAGAGGATGTTGTTGTGAACCATTTCTTTCTTTCTTTCTTTTTTTTTGCCCCTAACAGATTTCTTCTGTTTCTCCACTTGAAGTTTTTTGATTATCATATCTATCTTAATAGACCAATAAATATAAAATAGTTTACAATGGTGATATACCTGAAAAACAGAGGAAAGCTTTCCAAGTGAAAACTTATATCTCCATAGACCTAATACCCGATTGTTCGATCCTTAGCAGCAGTGGCTTCCATTGAGGCTGGGTGAACATATCACAATTTAAGCAATTCTTATCAGACAAGACAAATCAGTTTTGATAATTTTTTTGTTATAAATATACAAAATACTGCCAATTTAATGATATGACCTTTCGTCTTTTATCCACAATTTCTTCTTGAGCTGTTGTACTCATATCTCCTTTCACTACACCATGATATTTTGTATTTTTCAGCAGTTAGCAGAAACACTGGCAAAACATCAAACTGCTCCCTCATACTCAGGCGTACTGTGTGCATTCTGTCTACAGATCATTGAGATTTCATCATCCAGCTTTTCATGATAAATTCCTTCATTACCAATAATCTGAATTGATACTCCCAAGTTTGATGAGCTGGTTGGGTTCCTAGCTTCGTTTCTTCTCCACCAGGGCAGCAGCAGCACAACTCTCTGTGCTGCACAGAGACTTACACATCCTTGTGACTGTTGTGCCGACTCTCAATGTTATCAGCTTGGTGTCACAAGAAGTTGGATGTAAGCTGCTTCCTGTCCAAGTCAGTGCATCACTGAGCATGCCTGAGTAAGTTGGTGGCAACATGAAACTGCTGTTGCTAGCTAACCAATGAGTGAGTGATTTAGTTGATGCCAGGAAGCTTTCTTAGCTAGAACCTTGAGAGGTTGAAGCCTTTCCTCTGCCTACATCCCCCAGAATCCCCTGCAGTTCTGGATTGGAGTTCAGTGAAATTATCAAAATTCTACTGGGCGTATTTTCTATTGATATCGATCACGTGTCTTTCGGGATAATCACAGTTTCTTTGTGGTTTAATTGGGGGGGGGGGTGATTATTTGTTTTGTTCAAGGCCAGGTTACTTTTTTCTTACTAATTTAGTTTTGTCTAATATTAAAATCTGTTTGATTATGTGAAATATTTAAATGACAAAAAAAAGGTAAATCAGAAAAAGTTTGGGGAAAATACTTTTCCACATGCTTCATGCTTATGAAGCCTGGTATAACTTGAACCTGGGACGTGTGCCTCAAAAAGGTAGCGTTTCCAAAAAGATTGTTATTACGGATGTTGTTTCCTTTTAGAAATAACTGGAACACATTGGATTTGACACTTTAATGTCTTAACGGTGACCCACCCAACTGGAAACGTCTCCAGCTCTCTGAGTTTGCACGTGTTTTGTGCAGCCCATCCAACTTTACACTTTATGCTACGTCCTAACATGATACCACAGCTTCATCTGCTCCCCACCGGGGGTCCCAATAACCCTAAAGTCAATAGGGGCTTCATACACTTTTCACAGCAAAGAGGTTGTCAAAGTTGAGATTTGTTGGTTTCAAAACTAGAACTCTTTTCCTGAATATTAAAAAAAGAGGCTAAAATTGAGGAAGCACATAAAACATTTCAATGAATTGTTAAATATTCTGACCTTGCATGTTTAATTCTAGGAATGATGCATTTGTTCAACTTTAAAAGTGGCAGCAACGGTTGGATTTTTGCAAAGCCCAGTCCAAACAGATTTGACAGCAACATTCAAGTAGTTTAAGTCAATATTCTACTGACACTTTTTTTAATGGCTTGTACCTGATGTATTGCTTGATTCTTCAGCTTATAAAAGATGAATATCAGCACTGAAATATAAAACATGTGATCACACCAATAATTTGCTCTCAAATTATAAGTCTTTGCACTTTATTTAGAAAAAATGCCCACAAATTTGTTTTGACACCTATAAACTTTGTCCAAATTCTATCCAAGGCTTTAACAAAATAACTTAAAGGGCAAACCACAAAACCTACTGAAGGTCAGAAGTTCTGTCAAACCTAGATGATACCAAGTATCAGAACTGGTATTGATATTGGTGATATTGGCTCTGTATTTGCTTGGTATCGGACTGGTACCAAAATATGAACTTCTAGTAAAATGTGCATAAGACAGTATGTGTATGTATTTTTTTTCTTTTCACTTCACTAATTTGTGTTAATTTGGGTTAGGTTAGGGTTATAGTTTACTATGTCAAACTGGTCGATTAAAGTCACAGTGTTAGTGTGTAAATTCTGGATTTACTTTCTCCAGTTACTGGAAATGCAAGTGGTACTATGGTCAAAATAAAGTATTAATGAAGCAATAAAGTAAAGTGATAAACTTTACAAAACATGTATATTTTATATGTTGATAGAAGACCTTGATCGGTATACATTTTTGGTCTTTCTGTGACTGATTACCTCCAGAAGAAGCCTGAGGACTTGGCTGGAGCTCTGAAAGCTTCTTGGCAAATAGAGATTTTTGAACCAAAGCAGTGAAATGTCCCATTAACCTTACGGAAAGCATATTTCACTTTTCTTTCTTCATAAATCAAGTACTTTACATTCTCAGATTTTTGGCTTGAAATTTAAAAATAAAGGTTTAGACATGTGTCTGCCAGGTTTCTTGTCATTCCTGATTCCTTAACCTTTTCTTGACTTCTTATGCTGCCTAAATAATGTAATGGAATTGTGTTTCTCCTTACATGAAAAAGTGCAAAGCCTTCTGTAACTTTGTTGCTTTGGGATAAAAAAAATATTTGTTAATTATGTGGATGTAAATTTTTGAATTTGAAAAAAGTAATAAAATAGGCTATTGCAAAATTTCTCATTATTCTGTGTTTCAGCAAATTAAAAAATATAATCCTAACTGATCTAAACTAGAAGAAAAAAATGTCTACTGCTAAAGTGAAAAAATCTGACTACAATATTTGAGATATTTGCTAATAAATCATTTCAAGGCAATTAAATATTTGTTCTTTAGTTTGCTATCTGAAACTTGTGAAATTGTCTGCAAATTTTTGTCATGGCCAAAAACTTTTGGCCATGACTCTTGACATTAAACAACGCAACAAGGGTCAGGGTGGGGCTTTGACTACACCATCAACAGTCGCCCACATCATGATTTATCTGATAATATTCCTGCTTAATAATTAAGGAAATGTTTTTCTGCCTTCATTCACTCATTAACTGCAGCTCATTCTTTCCCTCTTCTCACCAGGCATGTTCACTTTGAAGGTTTTCCAAAGCATGAGTCATTGCAGAAAATAAAAGCAGTTCACTGACACTTATTCACGTCATTGTGTGTACTCAGGCCTGGAGTCAAACAAGCAGATTACCAAATATACAAAGAACACGTGAGCAGAGAGGCTTTTTTCAAGGTAACACTTTTATTTCTTATAGAAAACACATCCACAGAAGGAAAAAGCATGACAATCTTAGTGTTGAACATTAATCTGTCATTACAAAACAAATATGTCTTAACAGTACATAGATCCTAAGTTGTTTGATTATTCTTCAGTGGATATCATCTATGGTACAACTAAATTACTTGGACTGATCAAACTTTTATTACAGTATATGACAATGTCCAAATGCTTAAATGACAACATGGATTGCACTTAGCTATATTTGTGAAAACATTATCAAAAATAACCCGGAGTTTGACTAGGAAAGGAGATTTTCTTGGAGGAAAACTAGAAATGTGTAAATAATCATCAAAACCTCTGGAGACCATTTTACTAGACTCAGAGAAACAACATTCAATAGATGATTTAATGTTTATCATTTACCAGAGGCAGGTAAACGTCAGTATCATCAGCATAAGGATTATCCATCCATCCATCCAGTTCATGTCTTTTTCTCATTCAATCAGGGTAACAGAGGTAAAAGATTGTTGGTGTGGAATCTTAGACGTCCCTCTAAGTCCTTTTATAAATGGCTTGTACTTGTATAGCATTTATTAAATCTAGAGGACCCCCAAAACGCTTTATCCTAAATTCAATCATTCACCCATTCACTCACGCTGATGTTGGTAAGCTACTACATCTAGGATCTTTGAGACAAGCATATGCTACTGGCAGGATCAACCAGGTAGACCCCATGCATTTCCCTGAATGGGAGGGCGGCGCTGAGCTGGCACATCCAGGTTGCCCCGGTAACGCTGTGGACCATCGGGCTTCATCCGGGGGAGAGCCTGGAGAATGCAGCTGCCAGCGAGCCCTACATCCGAGAACTTATAGGGCGACGGAGAGACGACAGGGTTTGAGAAATCACATGACCTCTGCGGGCACCACTGCTGCTTAGCCGGGTCAGGAGGCGCTGCTCTGGGCTCCGAGCGGAGGACGCACCACCTCTCTGCCCGCCTGCAGTGAGCTGACAGTGTAGAACCGCTGGGGGAGACGGGGCGTCTCGGTCTCGCTACCGGTAGTTGGACAGAAGCGAGATTGCAGTGTATGGGTACCACCAGGACCTCTGACCATCAAGACGGGTGAAATGTCTTGCCAGCAACTGAGATAGACAAAGCTGAGATTTGATCCTACAACCCACTGGTTACTACCAACATCACCTCTAACACCCCAGCTTAGGATCCCAATCTGTTACCAGACTGAAATGGATGTATATAGTTCCTCCAGCAAAGTTTGTCTTGGATGTACTCTTTGCAGAACCTGCCAATAAAATGTCCAGCGAGACATCTATTCAACATTTCTCTTTGGCTCCCTGATGGAGTTCCTCAACACAGCAGTGCCTAGGAACCTCAGGAGGGAGGATATATCAGTTGCTGTTATCTGGTATCTTCATTGTTCAGTCATTATTCATGACTGAACAATAGTGGAGACATGGAATGTCCATGAGTCGATAAAGCTAGATCTTCACCTGTCAGCTCAGCTCTTTCTTCACAAAGACAGACCAGAGCAACTCCATCGTTACTGCAGTTGAGACCCATATTCGTCATCACATCTTCTGCTGCATCTTGCCATCAACTGTGAATATGTTTCCTGAACTCAACCAAGAAACATATTCACAGTTTTCTAGTTGAGAACTATGGCCTCAGACTTACAAGAGCTTACTTTCATCCTGGCTGCTTCACACTCGGGTGTAGACCGCTCCAGTGCACTCTGAGGATTATGATTTAAACCCAGAAATAGCAGAATATTGTCTGCAAACAGCAACAAAATGAGACTCTAGGGTTTTCAAACTAGACATTCTTCTCTCCACAAAGACAAACTGAGATCCTGTCTATAAATGCTACAGACTGATGAGGAACAGCACTTGTCAGAAATGGCTTTGACTTTGGGGCAGGAATGTGGACATTGTTTTTGGTTTTGTGATAGAGAGACCCAGAGCAATCCCAGCATGCAGTGGTCCTGGAGCAGCCTCTACATCCTGAACTAAAAAGCAAGAAAGAAAACATACAGAAAAAAAACAAGTGTAGGTACAGACCCCTGAGGCACTTCACAGATTTACAGCACAGAAGAAGCAATATTAAAGTTTTCAAGTTAGATTTGAAGATGGCATTCCAAGAACATAACGACATGAGCCCTCACTGCTGTGCAGCTGCTGCACTGTTTTGGAAGACCTCAGTGATCACAGCGTCAGGAAGGATCAGTTATTGTTTTTTATTTATTTTACAACCTTCCCCGTTCTCTGGCCTGCTTCCCTTTGCTCGCAGCAGGCGGCTGAGTCTGTGTGGAATCAAAGACTCTCCTCACTTCATTATGTAAGGCCACTGCTGGTTGTAATCAACCTTTCTGAAGTATCCTAGGGCAGCAGCGTGACAACATTCTTGGCACTCAGTTCAGCAGTGAGGGGATATTTCCTATTAAAAGCAAGACCCAACGTTATATTTGCAAGCAAACTATAAACAGAATATTTTTTGTCTGTAAAAAGCTATGCATCAAAGTAACAATCATCAAGTTTCCTCTGTAGTAGAAAAAAAAGTTATTTCTTGTTTGTCTTGACCAAACATCATAGTAAGTTTGGAAAAAAGACATTAAAATTTCAATTCAAGTTATTCTTTAAAAACTCATTTCTTCTTATTGCCTGCTCAGGATGAGGAATTGCTGCATGTTCAACGACTACATGTAATTATTTGGCCTTCTTTTCATAGATAAAGTCCTACTGACTGAACTGAATTGGTTTTATTCAGAGGTTAGTAAAAAGTTTACTGTACAATTTGTGAAATATATGAACGTCCTGATTGATAAAGCCGGTGCCAGAACACTTTGACATTGTTTGAGTAGAAATACCCGCTATTTTAGGTACTTAGTGGAAAAAGAACAATAGAGAAATAACAGAACAGCTATTGATCTGTGATCTTTTTTAGCCGTACAACCCAACACATATTGGTGGCCTCCACAGGCAGAACTTATCATAACTGCTTTAATTACAAAGCCAGCGGAATTTAGTAGTGATATAATTGGTTGGTTTTACCTATTAGTGAATTTTTGAGAGTTCACACAACTCACCACTGGTTTATTGATTTATTTCTTCTGGAAAACTATTAAATAATGACGAAGTGTCAGATATAAATATAATATGTAATTTAGAATATCATAGAATTCAATTTTAAAAAAATAGCAGCACCTAAGAGAGGTCATGGAAGCCCTTGATAGTTCTCTTAGCATTTTCGATGCTATTTTATCATTTTCTGTCGATTCTGCTATTTTCCAAAAATAAAAAGATGAAGTTTACTGGCGAATGGTCTTTGATTTCTCTGACTCTGTGTTAATTTTCCACCTTCTGTTCCTATCTCGACCCACTGGTTTGACCTAATATTTCCAAACACCTGGTTAATAAGCTACTGCAGAGCTCTCTGACCACTTGGCTTCCAAGGTCAGTGCCCAGTGTGTATCCAAGTGATGCAGCCATGTCGTCAGTTAATCCTTCTCACATACCAGACACACACACCGACACTTTAAGCCTCGCTGTGGAAGCCTCGTGACCTCCATGCCCCACATGAACTCTGAAAATGCTGAGCAGCAGACTTTGGCTCTGCTGTTTGAACCTGTGACCTCAGCTGTCCAGTCCTCACTTTTAAGCCTCGTAGCAGATGGTGGATTATTGAGCTGCTTAATATCTGGATTGTAATTTTGTTTCTAAAATGAAAACAAAAAATGTAACCGGGGAAAAAGTTGGGTATAGATACAGAAAACGAGATGCTTTGAATCAACATGAACCTTCAGGAACCTGTCATAGTGTTAAAGTTGAGTAGCTAGGATACTGGATTATTTCTTCAACCCAAACATGTATGTTGGAACATAAATTGAATCATTTTAACCAAATACTGGGCCGAAAATTGCAAATCAGTTTGTTAGTTTGTGTCCTTAATTTCTTATTCTGCTAATCTCCAATTTACATTATTTGTCGTTATTTAATCTTTTAACTTTATGTCTTTCCTGTTTTGCTTTTTTTTCTACATAGAAGATGCATCTGGTCTGACATTCTGTTTGGCTGTGGTACTTTCAGCTGTAATTCTGAGGTAATGCTGCCATCAACTAAATGTCCCTCTATTAACTTACTTTACTTTCTTTTTCTTAATTATTTGTAAAGTATTGTGTTCATTTGATATTTTTTATTATACAATGGCATATTAGTACCATTGTAGATAGAAAAACAGCATGGGGGAGTAAATTTCTGGCAAAAAAAAGTCTGTCAAAGAATTTCTGCCAAACATATTTATCTTTTCTAGAATAAACAAGAAAATTTCTGACCTCCAAAAGTCAAACATTTGTGCAAAAAAACCCTCAAATTTTGAGATCAGTCTCAGAAATGTGCTAACAATACATTTTGAAAATTCTGAGTTCCCAAAGCAGAAAACGTTCCACTTTTGGAAATGTTCTGGGTTTCAACAGTTGAAAATTTGTCCCCTGACAATGAGTAAAAACAAACAATTACACAAACAAGGTTAAAATGACTCAACTACGCAAATTTTATCAGTACCATAAATACAATTAGTATAAATTTTTGATACAAAACAAGGAAACTACAATACAACTATAAAAAGTATAATAAATAATTTAAACTAAATTATTTGTCTTAATCTGTAGATGTAGTGTGTTTAATAAGTAACACTGAAGGAAAAAAAACACATTGTCCTGCATTTTAACTACACAATTAACAGAACTATCTCACAGGTCGACATCCAAACTTCATAAAAATACACCCCAGGCTGTTTTTGTTCCCGGGTCTTTCTTGTTTCAACATTCTAAGAACCACCTAATCCTGTAGCCTCTATAGGAATAAGAAATCTGAGGTCGATAAACAAAAAAGTTACTAGAACTTGTTTCTATGAGCTGCAGTTGCACTGTAAGGCTCCATATGATTATGCAACAAGTGACTTTATTAGCGCTGAACCTCGACAGCAGCACATCAACACATGTTCCATCTGAAGCCGTTTAGTGAAAGCCGACGCTCATGGCCACTGTGCTTACATATGCACATACACTACATACTGGGTGCTGGCGACAGGGCCCACATGTGATTCTGATGATCAGTCACACTCTGGAGCATTAAAGGCTCAGTCTGAACACATTTTTTGATCGTTTTAAAAGCATCACTAATTGAACGGGTAAGAAAATAATAGTGACAAGTTTGATGACCGTTGCGAGGAAGCCTTCAGGTTACAGTTTCATCTATGTTCCAAACATCATTATTGGATGTTTGGAACATAGATGATGTCAGGAAATATGGATCATGACTAAATCCTGAATCTCTGCAACTTTATTTAAGTCTCCCCCGCAATGTGGCACGGATCTTAGAGATAATGTATGGAAGGTATGGAAGTCAGAGTATTTCCCAAACCATAATTGAAGGATGGACTATGAATATGCTTTGACCTGAGATTGGTTCTCCTATGAGGAGCAGAGGAAAAGTCTCACTGAGGACAGTGTAGGTAGTATCCTGGCCACTGCCTTTCTATGCAGGTCCACTCCATTCCCATCTCCTTTCAGTGTTATGTCTGGCATTTCTTCCATAGACCTGGATTTCTCCAGGCCAAACAGCAAACAGAAGAAGTTGTGAACGACTCACATTGATTTTTTTAGAATTGCAGTCTGCCTGTGGTTTTAGCAATGTCAGCGGAGGAAGCTGTTCAGTCTGTGTTGGCCACGCCTCCAAATACTGAGTAATTAAAGTTGGAGCAGGAGGAATGTAGCTTATTGCCGACAAAGATGTCATGGCGCTACTCCCCATGGGGTTGTTTACAGCTCACTCAATTTCCGGTAAGCATGATGGAGCTGACGCATCACATACGTCACGGCCAAACGTTAGTGATCGGGGACAATCAAACTTTTAATGATGTGAATGATGGAAATAGCAGTTAGTGTTTTATTCTTGTTGCTATGGGGTAATGAGGATAATGAAACATACACAAATGTTTATGATTTTGATGAATAAATGTAGTTTTTTTAGGTTTCTCTACCATCTTCGATTTGCACTTTGTGTATGTTTGTACTGGGTCAGTTGGGCCCTGATAAAGTGGGTGAAACGGTAGTGGCACAAGGCCATCAATGTGAGCTGCAACAGGTGCCCCAAAGTAAACCGTAAAATGTGTCGTCCACATGATGTTTGACAATCTATACCGTATCAGCGCACGTGAACCGCAATGTGCCTCTCCTGTAAAATGATTCTGGACGCAAACTGTGCAACCACTTAGTGGAAGAGCCAGATGTTCATCCGCTGAATGACAGACAAATATGCAGACAGACAAGTAGATAGTTAAAATAGCAGCTAGAACATGGCATTATACATCTAGCTGGGACCCACAGCGTGGCTGGCAACAGAGTGCAGGAGAATTTATTTATAACTGCATTACAAGTTTCCATGATGATTTCTCTACACAAGGCTACAGTTACCTAACATCCACGGCACTTAACATACAAGCACCAAGAAACCGAGAAACATCCTTTCCAGAGGAGCAGGACTTCTTTTTTCTACCTTCTGGTGGTCACAAGGAAGTAAATATAGAACAAAGAAAACTGAAGCCACATATGTACTTCTACTGCCTGACTTCAGCTTTTCCTGTATTATGTATTTCCTGTATTTTAGGAAACATTACATGATTTGTTTTACGTTTCCTTTTTTCATAATCAAAAGGTAGACTTCCAAAAATATTTCAGTTGTTTTTGATAGATTTGACTTTTGAACTATATGACTTCCTCTATAAGCTTTCCAATGTTCCTGGCCCAATTCTCCTAACAGAACTAGAACTTCATCTTGGTTACAGCCTGCCTTGCTCAGACATCTGTTTAGTTCTGCATATTGAGATCTGGACTTTGTGATCATTGCTCCAAAACAGTGTTGTCCCTAATCCACTTTTAGTAACTGAGTGGTTTGGATTTGGAGGACAAAATAGACCAAATAGGCTTCAACTCCATGGCTAATATCTTGAATTAGAGTAGTGCACCAGTCCTTCCTTCTGCAAAACACCCACACAACATTATTTTAGCATCCCCTTACTTTACAATTCAGATGATGCTCTCAGAATTCTCCCTTTATCTTCTAATACAAATACTAACAATTTTAGTTTACTCCGACCAAATGTGATGTTTCCAGAAGTCAGGTCTTTATCCTGGAGAGCATTTTTCAAACTGTAATCTAGCTGCTGCTTTTTGAGTCATGGCTTCTTCCTTTCTGAGTGACCTTTCAGCCTATGACCATACAGAAGTCGTTTCACTGTGAATAATGGCACAATCTTTTCAGTTTCATCTTTACAACAGTTTTTGCTTGTGCTCTGAGGCAGATTCAAGCAATTTACAACAAACTGTGAAGGCACAGTCTTCTTTTTTAAATAATGATTTTGCAAATATGTTTGTGAAAATCAATTGCTTTAAAGATGGAGGAACACTTAAACAAATTTTGATGTGCCTTATTTTTCAGTGGAAGATAACAATGACACTTGCGTTATTGTCAAACAATTGGCAGCAGACCACTTGGTTTTAGATTGACAAATAAACAGGCCCCTTATATAACGTTATTGCAAAATGTCCTCGATTAACCTTGCAGTTTGAACAGGAATCAGGGAATGACATCAGATTTAAACGGTTCCACTTTTAAGGTTGAAAACTGGTGATTTGCCTATTGCTGTGTCAGTTATGAGGCGGCTCACTGTAAGAAACATGAAAAACATATTTCTGTGAAATTTATGGAAACTCTGTAAAAATTAGTCTACTGTCAGATAGTAAGATGTTTTTAGATGAAGATTGTGACAACAGTACAAAGACATAGCTTATTGTTGTAGACATCACCATGTTCTAGAAGCAAAAGAGACATATTGGATTTTAAGATTGATTGGCAAGAAAGTACTGCTCTTCCAAGAAAAAACTTTTCGATTGAATAAAACTATTCTGCCAGGAAGCAAACCAGTTTAACTTTCTGCCTTTGAACATAGTGTGATAAAAATAAGCAAAAAGGAAAATATGAATGATGTCATGTTGGTCCTAGATTGGTCAGTTTGAAATGTTACACTGTTTACTGTACTGATTACTATATGTGGCTTAGTTAAAGGTTTGCATTTATAGTGAAATTCTCCATCAATGAAATATTTCCTCTACACTCTTAAAAAAGCAAATCTAAAACAGTTGGAGAACCACATTAGTTCATAAAGTATAGGCCAAGCTCATCGTGAGTTAATTTATTCTAACAGGGTTGATGTATGGATTTGATCCAACATACTGTGTTTGTCTTTCAATTTAAAAAAACATGTAAGACCTGAACCTTCAGGGCTACGTAAAGACAGCTACAAAGCCGGCCTTCTATCACCTGAAGAACATCTCCAGGATTAGAGGACTAATGTCTCAGCAAAATCTAGAGAAACTCATCCATGCATTTATCTTTAGTCACATTGATTACTGCAGCAATGTATTCACAGGTCTGCTTAACAAATCAATGGGCCAGCTGCAGCTGCTGGCATTCTGACTAAAACCAGGAGGATAGAGAACATCACCCATTTGTGAAGTTCTTCCACTGGCTCCCTGTAGCTCAGACAATAGATTTTAAAATACTGTTGCTAGTTTATGAAACACTGATTGTCTTAAAGATCTGCTGTTGTATCAACCTTCCAGACCCCTCAGTTCTTCTGGTTCTGGTTCTGGTTCTGCTTTTCATCCCCAGAACCAGAACCAAACATGGAGAATCAGCATTCAGCTTTTATGCACAACAAATCTGGAACAAAGTTCCAGAAAACTTCATAACAGCTGACACACAGAGTTCCATTAAATCAAGGCTAAAACCTTGTTTGGAGTTGCTTTTTGTTGAATGATAAATGGAACATTGACCAACATGTATTGATTTTAGTGACAGCACTTGACAAAAGTCTGTTATTGGTTTTCACAGCTGTTGATTGTATGATTTGTTTATGATGTTTTTTTTATGTTTTCACTTCGTAAAGCACCTTGAACTGCTGTTGCTGAAATGTGCTTTGCAAATAAACTTCATTAATTGATAAGGGTGACTGTTGCTTGTGAATGACCCATTTCTTTTCCAACATGGCTGTACTACAGCAGACAAAACAAAGTCCATCCATAAAAGCTTGGATGAGTGAGTTTGTCGTCACACGTCAGTGTCTAATCTTATAAATGTTCTTTAATTTCCATAGTTTCGTAGAAAGCCTTTTCAGAAAACTTTGCATAAATAATCTGCACGTTATTAGAGTTTACCAGTGAAGTGAAGCTGATGAGGCTCTTTATAGTCTTTTCTCTAACCTGACCAAGTCCCTGTTTTTGACCCAATGTTAAAACTGTTGAAGTGATACTCTGTTCAGATTCTAAAGACTAATTAGTGTAATTTTAGGTACAAAACTTATTAACAATGATATTGTTATTCTTTTTTTGTTAAGTCTGCTGCTCAGCTGGTTGGACCAGTCTGCTGATACGTCTTAGTCTTCGACTGTTTGCCTTTCCAGGTGGCAGCTTGCCATTCGATGTTTTTGCTTTCCAGTTTGACAGCATTACTAGTCCCCTGATGTTCATTCTATCCTGAAATCTTTACCAAAGATCAGAGGCTTCCCTATAATCTCTTTATTTATTTATTTATTTATTTATTTTCTCGAAGGTGAAACTTAGTTTTCTTGTAACAACAGATATAAAAGTGTTTTTTCCAGTGTGTTTGTCCAAGCATACCTCTGCATTGTGTCTGCAAGAAAAGATTATTTAAGGCGCAGAAAATGCCAAATCTAACCCGGCCATTATAATCTGAGGCCAAGGAAACCCACAAATTTTATACTGTGCATAAAGAAAACCACTTACACTTGCACAGAATCTATAGACTGATGGAGCCGGTCCTGGTTTTGATTATAGCCGATAGAAGCTGAAAAGTCAACTTTATGGGACTTCATAGCGGATCTTTATAAGCTCCAGGAGCTTTCCAACTTCACAATGACAGATGAAGGATTCTCTAACTACAGCATGGCTCATGTTACTGTAAAACCTAAAGTAAATACAAGCCCTACTTATAGTCTGTTCCAGATAGGCTAAAGGCTGCAAAGACTCATAATGCCTGATTTTATTTTACTTTTTTACCTCAAACAACTTGAAAAACAACTTGTCTTGCTCACCATGTCCAACAGGATGTGTGTGTTTCTAAAAGCTTCTTTGTTTTGACTGTGGCAGTGAGCAGCGAGCCTAGAAAAGCAAAGGCTTTATTTGAACTCTGACGTCTGTTCCAGATACTGTTTAATCTATGCTGACATCTAGTGGTTGAGTTGTGCATTGCTATTAAGTGAAACTGACATGCCACTGTTTCTGGAGGTAGAAGATTTCAAAAAGGGCAACAGAGGTTTCACATGCATCTTAATTTTAGAACATCTTAAACTACAATTATTCAGTTGCTTCAATAATAAAAATAATAATAATAATAGTAATATAGAAACTGGGTCTGCCTTATTCTAAAGCAATCTTGCTAGACTTTTTTTTTTTTTTGCTTTATGTATCTACAATGATTTACTTGACCACACAAGCTTTTGGTCAATATGGCAAAAAGAGTTTGCCATAATTATGCCCTTGTAAAAGGAATCCAAAGTTTTGGATAGCAACATGTGGAGGACTGCGCACATGTCAAATCAAATTTGTGTATCATATTTCAGCAACAACATCATTCAAAGTGCTTTACGTCATAAAAACACAAAAATCAACAATTGAAACATTACATTCAAAATGTTGGTTAGTGTTTCGTTTATTATGGTACAAAAGCAACTCTAAACAGGAGGGTTATTACTCTAGATTTAGAGGAACTCAGTGCTTTGGCAGTTTTACCATTTTCCAGACATTTGTTCTAGATTTGTGATGCATAGAAGCTGAATGCTGCTTCCTCATGTTTGGTTCTTGTACTGGAGATGCACTTATGACTCATAAATTAAGTTAAGATAAGGCCTAAGATAAGTTTAAGATAAGTTATTAAGATAAGGCCTGTCGCGATAAACAATAAATCAATTAATCACACGATAAATGAAAATTATCAACCTCATTTTAATTTATCGGTTTTATCGTTTCTTCCTGCCTTTTTCTCTTTCTGTTGATGACACTGGCTGAAAAAAGGCTCAACTCCGGTGCTCTCCACTGACCCCTACCTTCCTCATTTCCTTAGCATAATGTCCAGTTCACTCTACACGATTTTAGAATTGTCGGCCGATCGTCGGCCCATTTTCAAAACCTGAGAGACCACACATTAGCCGGCAAAAATCGTAGTAGGTCTAACGGGTTCAATTGTGCAGTATGGTGTCCAACAATGGACACAAAATAACTACAAGTCCACTCATTTTAAAACCAGGCATTAATCAATGTTTTACTACAGTCTACCTGCAATTCATGTGGCTAGTGTCAGTCCTGACTGAATGAAAATCATTATAACCTATTTATGCCACGTTAACAATGAACAGCTGAAAAGTTACCGGAATCAACTGTGGTAGCAAGTTCGCTCCAACTCCTCCCCTTGTCATTTCTATATTCTTTGCACGAAATGTTGAATAAACATTAATGTTGTTTCCACATATCATCTCCGATGTCCAACGGACAAAAATGGTGTCCAACGGACATCGGAGATGATATGTGGCCGTGTCAGCTGTATCCGTACTTTCTGATTGGCTACTCGTCACATTCAACAGGCTGCGTTCTCGCGCCCAGTCGGGGTAAACCCCACACGCTGCAGTGTTAAACCGGCCAAGACAATCCAACATGTTGAATATGCCTGATTTAGATGGGAGAGGCCACGACGTTCTACCGACTGGACCCAATCAGTCGGAACAGACCTCACACTACAGTATGATCGGTTTCGATTATAGCAAGTCCAATCTTTAAACGTTGGACTTTCTAAGATTGTCATAAGGGAAAAAATGATGTAGTGTGAACTATTGCATGAGGTAGTCGGATATTCTCATCTTCTCTATCTAAATCTAAGGATTATTGAAGGGCAATATAGTATACATACTTCATTATCTATAATCTTTTGGTTGAATGTAGTTTTTAATTCCACTGTTGTTTACCAGTTCCAGTGTTAAATGTCCATCCATCCATCCATCCATCCATCTTCTTCCGCTTATCCGAGGTCGGGTCGCGGGGGTAGCAGCTTCAGAAGGGAGGCCCAGACTTCCCTCTCCCCGGCCACTTCTTCTAGCTCCTCCGGGGGAATCCCGAGGCGTTCCCAGGCCAGCCGAGAGACATAGTCTCTCCAGCGTGTCCTGGGTCTTCCCCGGGGCCTCCTCCCGGTGGGACGTGCCCGGAACACCTCACCAGGGAGGCGTCCAGGAGGCATCCTGACCAGATGCCCAAGCCACCTCAACTGGCTCCTCTCGATGTGAAGGAGCAGCGGCTCTACTCTGAGTCCCTCCTGGATGACTGAGCTTCTCACCCTATCTCTAAGGGAGAGCCCAGCCACCCTACGGAGAAAACCCATTTCGGCCGCTTGTATCCGCAATCTCGTTCTTTCGGTCATGACCCAAAGCTCATGACCATAGATGAGGGTGGGAACGTAGATCGACCGGTAAATCGAGAGCTTCGCTTTTTGGCTCAGCTCTCTCTTCACCACGACGGACCGGTACAGCGCCCGCTTGACAGCAGACGCTGCGCCAATCCGCCTGTCGATCTCCCGCTCCCTTCTTCCCCCATTCGTGAACAAGATCCCGAGATACTTAAACTCCTCCACTTGGGGCAGGACACCCCCCCTGACCCGGAGAAGGCACTCTACCCTTTTCCGGCTCAAGACCATGGCCTCGGATTTGGAGGCACTGATCCCCATCCCGGCCGCTTCACACTCGGCTGCGAACCGCTCCAGCGAGAGCTGCAGATCACGATCTGATGAAGCCAAAAGGACCACATCGTCTGTGAAAAGCAGAGATGAGATCCTAAGGCCACCAAATCGGATCCCCTCAACACCTTGGCTGCGCCTAGATATTCTGTCCATAAAAGTGATGAACAGAATCGGTGACAAAGGGCAGCCCTGGCGGAGTCCAACTCTCACCGGAAACGAGCCCGACTTACTGCCGGCAATGCGGACCAGACTCTGACACCGGTCATACAGGGACCTGACAGCCCGTATCAAAGGGCCCGGTACCCCATACTCCCGGAGAACCCCCCACAGGGCTCCCCGAGGGACACGGTCGAACGCCTTCTCCAAGTCCACAAAACACATGTAGACTGGTTGGGCGAACTCCCATGCACCCTCCAGGACCCTGCCGAGGGTGTAGAGCTGGTCCAGTGTTCCACGACCAGGACGAAAACCACACTGCTCTTCCTGAATCCGAGGTTCGACTATCCGACGGACCCTCCTCTCCAGGACCCCTGAATAGACCTTGCCAGGGAGGCTTAAGAGTGTGACCCCTCTATAATTGGAGCACACCCTCCGGTCCCCCTTTTTGAACAGGGGGACCACCACCCCAGTCTGCCAATCCAGGGGGACTGCCCCCGATGTCCATGCGATATTGCAGAGTCGCGTCAACCAACACAACCCTACAACATCCAGAGCCTTAAGGAACTCCGGGCGGATCTCATCCACCCCCGGGGCCTTGCCACCGAGGAGCTTTTTAACCACCTCGGCAACCTCGCCCCCAGAGATTGGAGAGCCCAACCCAGAGTCCCCAGGCTCCGCTTCCTCAGTGGAAGGCATGTTGGTGGGATTGAGGAGGTCTTCGAAGTACTCTGCCCACCGACCCACAACGTCCCGAGTAGAGGTCAGCAGCACACCATCCCCACTATAAACAGTGTTTGTGCTGCACCGCTTCCCCCCCCTGAGACGCCGGATGGTGGACCAGAATCGCCTCGAAGCCGTGCGGAAGTCTTTCTCCATGGCCTCTCCAAACTCCTCCCACGCCCGAGTTTTTGCCTCGGGCGTGTGTTAAATGTTCTTTTGAAAATAAAGGATATTTATTTTTGGCAGGAGATCTCTTGCATTATTATGTCATTACCATTACATCAGTTTAAAATTGTTTTCAAACAATATTATCGTTTATCGCAATATTTTTTGAGACAATTAATCGCTCAACAAAATTTGTTATCATGACAGACCTACTTATGAGGTCTTGCTCCAGCGTTAGCTCCGCTCCCCCTCCAGCACTCAGAGGTTCCCTTAGGCTCTAAGTAAGTGAACCTCAGAGCACTTGAGGAGGGAGCGGTAGAGAACGACTGGCCGAAATTAGCGTTCATAAATCGGATCAACCTTGAGCTAAACGCCACTTACACTGTGTGTATGAGTCTTTAGTAGTGTGTGAGAGACAAAACATAGCTTTTGTCCTAAACGGGCCCTCATACTTTTGGCCTACATGTAAAGCACCATGCATGGCAGAAAGCTAACTCAGCACCAGTGACGTGCGGTCAGGGGAGGCAGGTGAGGCAGTGCCTCACCAGCCATCATGGAAAGAAAGAAAATATATAATCATAAAGTAATTTAAATTGTTATATTCATCCGGTGGTTTGTACTAAAAAATATTTATTTTTCATGTAGCTTCACCAATTTCGATTTTTATTTGTTCAAAATCGCTGAATTTTCTTATTTTCCCATTCAAATGCTTGGAAGCGATGCCGGTGAGGCAGCAGCGAGCTCTGCCTCACCTTGGATTGCGCAACCCCTGGCTCTGCGCTGGCTGCTAAGCGGAGAGAGCATGTTGCTGTACGGTGTCAATAAAATGGTTTAAACAAATTTAATATGTGAACTTATTTCCAATAATTTAGCTTATGTATATAATGTACAGTGCTTTTTGTCACCAACTGTGTTTGTGTAACGTGTTTCGTGTAATGAGCGATTATAAACGGCAGAGAACAGGTTCGAGGTGAGGCAGGCAGTTCTCTTGCCTCATGGCAGGGGGCGCTCAAGATCCCAGACGTTCGTCTTGTTCACTCCTCAACTGCCGAGTAAGTGACAGCGAGCTAGGCTAAACGATTCGGGAAGCAAGTCAAGTGCAGCGATAGATTATAATAGAGATAGTGATTTTTTTCCTCTCGCTTATCCCGACTTTCGACATGGATGACTACATTACAACACTAAAAAAGTTTTCTCAAGTGGACTTTCAATCGAAGCAGGTAAGACAGTAATAACATTTATTTTGTTTTGTTTTTTAAGGAAATGTGTGTTTTGTGAGCTACAGTTTGTATGTGTAAGGATGCAGAAGTGAAACAACCTGTAAACTGCTGTCAATCTATGCATCTATTTGCAAATCTGATTCTGATGACGTCAGTGCCTCACCAGCTATGAACCTCACCGCACGTCACTGCTCAGCACAACACCATTTTTGTTGTTTTGTCCCAATACTGGTGTCACAAAGTGAAAACTTCTTGAAACGAATAGACAAGCATTTACTGGTAGCCTGGTAAAATCGCTTCTACAGAGAGTCCGGGCCTTTGGCTACTGAGAAACTAGATTTACCAGCAGAAAACTTACCATAGGGATGCTAGGGTCATCCAGCTGACATCCACCATGTCTTTGAATTGAAAAAAAATCTTTAAAGTTGACAGGATATTATGTGTTATTGGAAGACATTATTAACAATACCAACTACAAAGTTTTATAAAAGGTAAATATTAAAATGGTGAGGGGCGCAGTAATAAGGCTGGCTGCCAGGTTTATCATACACTGAGGGAGCCCTGTAGAAACGACTGCTTCCTGGAGGCAAGGGCTCTGTTAAAGTTTGAAATGCTACGCAGTCGCTGAAGTTTGCCTGTGATGTATGCAATGCACCAGTTTGATGCTATGAAGCTTACCGGAAACAACTATTCCCCCATTGAAAAGAGAGAAGAGCCGAGCCAAATGAGTTGGTTTTAAATGTTAATTCAATATTTGGACACGTGGCTAACACAGACTGGATGGCTTCGTTCACTTCCTCTGCTGCCAGGCAGACTACCCAACTTCTCCTTTTGGTCGCTGATTGGAGAGATTAGAAATTCTTCCGGAGAAATACATTTTAATGGGAGAAAATCTAGATGAAGCGCTGAAAGGGGATGAGAATTGTGTAGAAAGTCAATTGCCTGGGTAACCTGCCAAGCTTTTTCTACCTGAAAATAAAGTAGTTCAGTATGCTAGATGGAGTGATCATTATTCATGCAAGATAATTATGTCCCTTTTTCAAATTCCAAGCAATCTACTCTTTATCCTAAAGTTTTAATGAATAAAAGAGTGAAGTGTTCCAGCTGCCTGCTGCCATCAGCCTGCATACAAGAGATGGAAGGAGACAGCAGGGCCGGGGGATAACCTTATCTGCTAATGCCATGTAATTTAAGACGGTGCCCTATGATGCATGCACTCTGCCTCATATGCTGCCCATGCACACACCAAGGGCCTATCATACAAACGTATACGAGAAAATTAGGTCGTACAGATAGCCTTAATTTAGATACAGAAACACACACACAACATAGGAGAGTTATTTCTGGGAGCTTGGACATACTAAGGCGGTGAACGGACTCCGTTTGACTAGCTAAACCTGAAGACAAACGGTAGGACTGATCAAGAACAGCAGAACAGCTCCAGCTAAAGGGAAACTGTATGATGGATTTCTGTGTTCGGAGGTGTATCCTCGATTTTTTCCAGTGTGCGGTAGAAGTAGTGAAAGTTTGTTGTTGAACGCATGTTGAGTGAGCGTTGTGTTACAGTCTGAGAGCAGTGTCACTGCAGCAAGCAGGGTTAGGTAATGTACAATACTACATGCAAACACGTCATTGGAGAATTCAATCATTGCAGTTCCTGCCGATAAGATCAGTGGTTTCTACTGACCAACACAGAACCCAACCATGGGGTTCACAATAAGGCTGTATAGGTCACTATAAATGTGTGCCAAAACAGTTCATATGCTTAAAGTGACAGCAGTGTTACCACTAGATTACCCTAAACCACATATGTCAAAGTCAAGGTTCGCCAAAAGGTTTTGTGTGACCCTTTATACTCTAGAACAAGGTTGCTCAATACGTCAATCGTGGGAAGGTTTTGCGTCGACCTCGGCAGGAGGCAGCAAACTAAACGCCGTGCTCTCATTTATAGGCGCTCTCATTTAAAACGACATAGTTGGCATTTTAAAGTGTTTGTTTTACTCATTGTGGTGGAGGTGCACGTACATTCTTGGATTTGAACTGTGAAGCCCGTCTTTGGCAGGACATTCCTATATGGTAACCTATTAGAGTACATAATAAAACCACCCTTGTATTGCCGTAGTAGTTTTGGAACATATTGTATTAGTTGTGGAATTAATCTTGGTGTACAAACCCAAATTAAATCTATCTAATTGATATTTATGTATTATGATTGTTTTATGGAGAAAATAAGATACCCTTCAAAAGTCTAACTCTTTTAGCATGTAATCAGTAAAGATGTTGTTGATATCTTAAGATATCAAAAATTAATTTCACTAGGAAAATTACTTTAGTCAATTATGTGCATTAGGTTTTAATCTCCCGATATAGAATCAAGATTCAATGACTAAAATAAAGGTAACACATACAGTATCTGCAGCATATGCCAGAATATATAGATTTATATTAATTATCTTTATTTCAGTTACATCAACCCACATGGTCGTATTCTTTAAACCAACCATGGTTCCTGCAAAATGCATCCTGTGTGTAGTTCAGGGCTCAACTGATTTATTACAAAAATAACATTCAGAATATTTAAAATGCAGTTGCATCAGCTACAGTTCATTAAAACACATTTTTCTGAATTAGAAGTGCCAAGTCATTATTCCATTTGTAAACATTTCTAAGAAGTTATGAATAGTGGGCATGCCTATTTGTGCTGAATACTATTCTTTATATTTTAAATTATATTTTAGGTTTTTATATGGGACATTTAAAATGGTGCCAAAAATGGGGAAACTCAGAGTGTACCTGCAACAAATAGAAAACACCAAAATGCACACAGCAAAAATACTATAACAAAAAGTAAAGCTAGAATATCTGCAATTGTGCAACAAATAGAAATGTGTGTCCTAAATCTTACAAGTGCAGTTAATTCTGTTTTATTTAAATGTTGTTTACATTTTTTATTTAAAAAGCCCAGGGATCTGTGAAGAGTACAGAAGTAAACATGTAGTTATATGATAAATTGGCTTGCCATACATTAACTGACCCGCTGACTCGACGCGTTGCAGAACAAATGTTCACTCCACCACATCTGCTCCAACCAGAGGGCGCCTGGCTGTGTAACCGTGGTTACTGTGACAGATGCATTATGGGATGCACACACGGCAGCTTCCAATGAAGGATTGTGCGAAAACAGAAAACGTTCACGCGAGGAAATCTTCAAAGCTTCGCGGTGTTACAGGAGTTTTCGGGATACCGCGGGAGGTGCTGCGACTCCGTGTGGACGTGTGTGTGTACTGCTGTTTTTATTCCGCCTCTTCAGGCAGCTTGAACGAGTCAACAAAGGATAACTCTGGCATTAGGAACGTTAACGCATCTATACCAGGTTTCAGTTCAACACAAATACAGGAAATGCAGGTTTTAAATCGGTATTTTAAAGAATTCGTTTATAATTAAATTGAGAAAGTCAAAATTGTTCTGTTTGACCTTTAGAATCCCTCTTCATGGTGGAGGATTTTTTTTTCATTGAGGTTTTCAGGAATTCCTTCATGCACAGATATCATAATGGTCTGAGACAACATGTCAATCAGGATGAGGTCCTAATTTTGACTAGGCCATTGCAAAACTTTGATTGTTGCTTTAGCTAATCGGGGAAAAAATGCACCGATCAGCCTTTTTCTGCCTGAAAGCTGATTTAGCTGACGCTGCTTTTTGTTTTTCCTGAAGATCATCTGATCTACCTGATTTTGATTTTGACCATTTTGAAATGATTTGACGTCATAAAAGACAAATGGTTATTTTTGATAATGGAAAAGTAGTTTTTTAATCTAATCGAAACTGAAGGAATTGCAATTTATACATCAAAGCATATCTCTCTAAACTTTATTTCATTCTTTAAACTAAAAAAAACGTTCCTGACGTTAGTCAACACACTCATGGACCATAAATATCCAGGGATTTTAGGTTTGATAGATTTCATAAATCAACAAATATAATATCACATTTTTCAGTGCTTGGCTTGTCGATCATCAGTCAGCCAGTCAAGACAAAATTGGCCAGTTTCAATATCTGGTCAATTTATTGGTTTTCTTTTCTAATATAATCTCGTTAAATGCTTATCTCACATATCAAAACATCAGTAGTTTTAGTTTCCTCAGCTTTAATTCTATTTTATAGAAATCAGGTAAGATTTTTGTGACAGATTTCTGCTCATCCCGCAGTAGAACAGCCTGGATTTGTGAACACTCAGTCAAGGCGTAGCAGCGTTGCTAGCGTTAGCGGCTAATAGGCAATGTCCAAACCAGGGATGAATACCGGGGTGGAGATTAGCAGCTGCCACTGGCCGAAAGCGGGTAAAAGTATGAAGCGGAGTGTAAATTGGAGCAACGCACCGCCACTGTGGCGGGTTGACAATTTGAACAGAACAAAAGAAAAAAAAAGCTGCATTCAGTTTGAACTTCTGTCCAGGGGAGGACTGGCCGTCTGGAGTCCAGACTGATGTACATAATGTCCTTATCGGGCGGCCCTACGCTGTCATAATTTAACAAAAAAATTATACTAAATCAAATTTTTATCGACCGCGACAGCCCATTGGTTGATTTTATTGACGGACATTGGGTTTATCCAATGAAATCTCTCAGTCCTCGTTGGCCCGCCCCTTTTTAATTTCCGGCCCTGGATGTATATTAAAGGAGAAATCTTACAACTGCTAAATTCTGACACCATCCCATTTTTGAATAAAAATACATTAATATCCTTTTATCAGCCATGTTATGTTTGATTTAAATTAATAGTAAATAGTTTGATTTGAATTAAACAGGGCTGCAAAAATCCAGTGACTTTTACTTAACAGCGGACGCGAGTTATGACATTTGGTAAAATAAAGTGAGTCACGTCCTGTTCTTGTTGCTGTAAATATGCACACAAAGTCTAGAAAAAAAACAAACTCAACAAAAAATTTAGAATATTGTTTATGCTTTAAAAAAGAACAAAAACCCAACAAAAAACAGGAAAACCTGCAAGACTCTTTATGGTTTTAATCTACAATGATTTACAGGTGCCTCTTCTAAAGACATTTGACTTTTTCTATAAAATATTGTGTGCTTAGTTTATTTTTGAGTAGGTAAAGTAGCTTTTGCAATTTTGATAGAAAATGCAGTTTGTGAGCCTCGATGGTGCAAAATGCTTTAGACTGGAAGACATGTCTATATGCTGCTATTGGGAACCTTAGTAAGGACGAGCTGACAATACAGATATTTGTGTCCAAAAGGTTTTTAACAATTAAGATGAGCAGACTGAGAGACACTTTAAAAAAAAAAAAAAAAATTCTCAAACTCTGACATCTCACTATATCCTTTAGATTAAATCAATCCAACCTGTCTGGTCAGAACCGCCGCAGCCGCCATGCCCGGTGACGATAAACCACAACAGGTCCGGCAAAGGAAGAAGAACAAAAAGTCCCGATCCAATAGGAAGAGTCCTACTGGGAGTCCCACTGCTCGTCTTCCAGACGTCCTAGATGCACAAGATGACCTCATATCATCCCAGCTTCTCCAGCCGTCCCCTAAAAAGCTGCCAGAGGAGAGGCCCAAAGTGGAGGAGGAGTCAGCCATTGCGATCTGTCTCCAGGTGCTCTTCCCCTACCTGCTGGCTGGGATGGGGATGGTGATGGCCGGCATGGTGCTGGACAATGTACAGGTTGGTTTAGAATCCAGCAGAATCTACATCTCTTTATGAGTTACATCAACATTTATTTTCCCTTTGGGATCAATAACACATTTTGAAATCGAATTAAATGATTTAACAAGGAGAATAATTACTTTTTCACATCACAAGCGTTTAGCTTGTGTATCTGTCATCCCTTAATAAACAAAATCATCATTTTGCAACTGCATTTTGTATATACTCAGGTTGTGTTTGTCTAATTTTAAAACTGGGATCAGGAGAAATGTGTAAGGGACCAAATACTTTGTTTCACCACCAAAACATCCCACAAATGTTTTGGTCTCATTTGTGGGATACCACCAGTTCACCACTAACAATAGGAATTTAGCTAATTGCCATTGTGTTTGTTCACCGCAAATTAGAGGTAAAAACACATTGCTTCTGGCGTGTAGCAGTGTATGAGATTTGGCAGTTCTGCTGAAGTCATTATTTAAACACACTAAGCATAAAATTATTGTTTATTTATATAGTAGTTAAGTAGCTCATGAGTAGCTGTTACCATTAATTTATGGTTATTCTTTTAATGGAAATAGCTGCTTTTCTGAATCAAAGTTAACATTCCATTTAGTGTTCTGTGGTGCTTTTACTCAGCTGATCAAAGCTGGGATATTAAGATAGCAGCGTTTGGTTACAGACTGTACAATAAGGCAGTGAAGGTGAACTGTAGTGCAGTGCAACCCTTCCTTTTCCAGGCATCACTTTTAATGGTGTTAGAAGTTCTGCTGCTGGTTTAAAAGCCACTTCCTTCTCATCGTGTGTTCAGACGTTCTGGGCAGAATGACCAAGCAGAATCCAGACTGTTTGGGTTCAGAAAGGCTTTTACTGTTTCCTTCCATAAAATATCTCTGTGTTTTATGGGTGCTGTCCCTTATGTCATTAACTACAATGTATTAAGGCCATTGTATATTGAAAAAAAAAGAGAAATAAATTTCCAACAAAAAACTCCAACATTTTGGGGATAATCTCAGAAATTTTCTAGAAAAATATAAGAAAAATCAGACTAATAAATTTTGAAAATTTGCTAAAAAGAATCTCTGAAATTTTCATTAAAAAAAACAACTTTTCAAACTCAAATATTTCCACATTTTTATTTCTATAATATCTTAGAGATTTTTTTTGGCTGAAATTTTCTCCTCTTATTTTTTCCACCCACCATGAACATAACACGTACATGAACACCTGCAGCTCACAGTTTCATGTAGAACATGGTCTTCTAGCAGGATTTACAGCTCGATAAATTCATACCTGACAAATACAGTAAGACGAAGGAGAGTCACAAGTTGAATGAGAACAAGTAGAACGACACATCAATAATGTTGATGATATTATGTGATGGTGACTTGGAGGTCTGAACAGAGTCTACAGCTCAATGGGAGAAATCCCAGACTGACCACTGACAGGAGATGAGAATCAAGCGGCGTTGTGTAGGAAGGCGTTGGCCTGGCTGATGTTATCCAGCTGGATGGACTCACTGCCCTTGAAGCGAATAATCAATATAGATTAAAGTGGTTGAGTGAATAAAAATGAGAATGATGATGACATTGTGATGATGGGAAGATACAGACAATAGTGAGGAAAATGTGGATAAGTAGCCACTTATGTCATCATTTGCAGCATTCATTAATAATGCAGCAATCACGCCTTTTTAATGTTATGCCACCCCAACCACTAATAAACTTTTTTACAGTAAAATAAAGGAATCTCTGACATTTTGTTTGATTAGTAGTAGTCACCTCAGCGTCCCCAGCGTTTGGTCTGAAGCCAGCTGGTTGTAGGCAGTCAGACACATCACTGTCTGCTTCTCAATGTTCTGCCTCCTCTGTTTTCCTCTGTCTGTCCTGAAAAATCCTCTTCATCTGTTCATCATCAGCGTACAGTATCTGTTACTGCACTGCATGGATGGAGGCCTATCAGTCACGACTTTGGCTGAAAGCTCTCTGCAGACACTAAAGGATCCGACTGAAAGTAAAAAAAAAAAAAAACTCTAACTGTTTAGGGTTCTGATTTCAGAGAGTCAGATTAGCTAATTACACATTTGTTGTCATATATAACAATATTCTACCTTCATTTCTGACCCCAGGAGTTAAATTTGCTATTTTTATGTTTCTACTGTTCCTGTTTTTATCAAACTTAGGCAGCGCGACACAGATGATAATTGTTGTTGCTCAAAAGACATCATAATAATAATGATAATAAAAAAAACGCATCTGTTTGATTTCAATAGACCATTTAACATCACATAATTTTTACTCCTGGTTAATAAAAGCATCATTTCTTGTGGAAACTGCTGGGCTGAAATTAGCTCTAAACTTGTTAGCTAGGAAGCCTCCTAGAAGCCTGCAAGCGATAAATGCTTTACTTTGACAAACAAATTTAATAAAGACTGAGAGTTGGATGGACTTTGCCTATTAGTGTGGTTTTATTGCATATGGATTATTAGAGTGAGTAGTTCAAGTAGAAGAAGTAGCTTTTTTTCTGCAGGATGATAACATGTTGCTCTTTAAAATGATACATATTTCCATTTGGTAGCCAGGAAGCTAAATATTCCTTCAATAATCAAAAAACCCAGTTCTGTTAGCTTAAGCAGTGAGTTGTTCTCTTTATGAATTAAGTTTTGTTCTCGTAAATTACTGTGGCAACAATTATAGATTCACCGTCTGGACCTTTGGATTTCCAGTTTTTGTAAAGGTTTGAACTTCAGAAGTCCGATTCTGACTTCTGAAGTTCTTTTTACGTAATTCCTCATTTCTGTGGATTCTGTTGGAAACTTTATTTTTGCATGTAAAATAAACTTTCCCCCACAGAGCAGCTCTGTAAAAACATGTGGGAAAAGTGAATTTTACATCCTAAATGAGACACTTTGGTCACATCAATCCAAAGATAGGGTTGTCACCCCAAAAATATGGAGTCTTATTGCATATACCAGCATATTTATCTGCTTGATCAACTCCTTCCACATATGAAGAATGGAAGTAAAAATATAATTTCATTTAATATTGATCTGGTGCTTTTTATGCTTTTAGATCTATGAGAAACATCAGTTATATATCCCACTACGTATGTTTAAGTGGTAATTTCCTGTCATGAAATGGAAAGACTGGGAACATGTGTGATTATTATAACAGACAGGAATTAAGAAATATATCTAGAGTGAGCCAGCTGCTTCAAAAGTATGCAGCCAAAAGCTAGCTACTGATCTGAATAATGATAGGCTGGCACTAGCAACTGGGAGGATGATTTTGGTAAAAGAAAAATAATCTGCTCACTTGTGTTAGCATTGAAGAGGATAGTGACTAGCATGCAAAGGCTGGTCACCTTCTTAATCTGCTGTCCATTAGCACTGATAAGGCTGGTGCTAACATTGAATAAGCTAGTGTTAGCTTTGGCTAGGCTAACAATGGGCATGCTTAAGCTGGTAACCCACTGGATTGCTTTCTTCTCTTGCTATGCATTAGCACACATAGGCTGGTGTTAGCACTGGAGAGGCTAAAGACTAGCATACCTAGGACATCCACTTTATTAGACATGTAAAATTTTCTTTAAGAAAAACTTTATCAACAAAATGGTTGACAATAAATATCTGTGACATAATTTAAATACATTGATGTACTCCTGATAGAATACATCAATGTAATGTGCAATCCAGAATTACACAAACATAAACACACACAGTACTGTATTACACAGAGCTGATCTCGGCTTTAACCAAACAAACTGATTTACTGCACCTGCTGCTATCAAACCAGGACCTCCAGGAATCAGGGGGACATGAAAGATTCTTGAAAATTATAACTTACAAACTTTCTACTGTGATTGTGACAATTATCAATCCTCTACATTAACATCTAGAGTTCCCTATTACTGTAATACCAATTGTTCTGTGGAAGAAGTAGTGACTAAAAATAGAAAAAAGAAAATGGATAAAATAATATTAAACTCTGTAAGGTCCTATAAAGTACTATTATTAACATATTGTTACTGTGCAGCATGTCAGCCAGTGCTGTTCTGACCTGGAAAAGTGCTTCTCAAATCAGTTTTAGTTCTGCTGAGCTGCTGAAATGAGGTCAGAGTTTTGCTGTACACTGAGTGTGTTTCCTCGGTCTTGTGGCGTCGCACAGACTGAGAAGATGTGGATTCTGTGATGTGCACAAGCAGGTGGATATGAGGTAGCGACGGAAACAATTAGATGACTAGAAAGAATGAGTCACGATACGGGGAGAGCAAGATCAGAGCAAGGTGGATGAGAGAGGGAGCAATGCAAGGAAGGCCGTCCAATGTGGGGTTGGGGAGGTGTCACGTGGCGAGGAGGAGGAGGACTGGAGGCAGAGAGAGGAGGAGAGCGAAAGGGAAGCCAGTCATTTCCCTCCAGAGTTTGCACCGTCCACACAGCCCTGCCTCTTTCGTGCTACGTCACCACTGAGCAGGATACGCTGATGCCGACAGGAGGAAACAGGCACTCGTGTCTGCCAGAAGCCGGCTGCTCCATCCTCTCACCGGATCTTTCACCGGCTTCACAGAACTCCCTGGTTTCTCATTTTGACCCTTATTTTGAGCCTGGCCAAATCAGACAACAGACTGATTCGGACTCTTAAGACCTTCTGGGAATATGAATCATCTTCTGCCACAGAGCAATTGACATCAGTGGCGGGATACAGTTTTGCCTCAAAGATGGAGGTCAAATGTGTTTCAGACCGGGACAGGAGGATTTACAACTCAACTTAACAAACTCCCTCTGTGAAGTTAATCAAAGTGATCTGGGAGCAACAGGAGCTCAATCAGACCTCGTCGACAGCTGATGGATCGTCTTCACGCTCTCTGTCTGACATGTTGGAGTAAATTTATCTTTTAATCAAGGATTTAGACATTGATGTTTAGTGCCGGCGCTCGTTGAACGTCGTGACCTATAAATCAGAAATGGTGTTAATGAATGTGTTCCCCAGTAAGGCTGACAGATAGGTACGTCATCACTGCTGACTCACTACGTGGCCAAGAATGCCTCACTTACATGCTCTAAATTTAGATTTAAAGCCTCTAACTTTGATTTTGCCTGAAAAGATGGACTATTGATCAATTTCTCTCATCAGAGTTAAAGGCAAATTAAAGAGGTTATTAAAATCTTGAAACTTCTTGACACAGAACAGTCATTTTTCTACTAGTCAAGTTGTTTGGCAACATCACTAATCAATCCTTAAATCCCCAAAGTGGCCTTGTCCTATGAACAAGAACAAGATTGTTTGACTTCGTCTCTGTTGACTTCTTTGGACTACTGACCCAATCCAAGATTACTTTGGACATACAGGAAGGGAACATTACTCGTGTTTTGCTTGAAGTTTCTCTCAATATGGGATATCTTATCTCAAAGTGACCGCCAGACCCCCATCAACATGGTGGTGACTCGTCTTGAGTTGGAGCTTCGCTACCAGGACAAGAAGCTCCGTGGCGTGACATGGAAGCTGACGCGATCTGAACATGGTTTCCTGCCAGAGAGCTCCTGGCTCATCGCGGCACAGGTTATGGTGCCCTACCTGATATCGGGACTCGGAATGGTCTCTGCTGGGATCCTAATGGACCTTATGCAAGTATGAAATAAACTTTAGATATGAATTTTTCCTTTTTGGGGGATGATAAATTGATACACAGCGTACAGTCGAAATGTTTCCAAACTAACTTTATTACGGTGCCGGTACACCCGGTATTTGGAAGAGTTTGGGACTACAGACGCCCACGAACAACTGAATTTGTGAATACATGAGACCCCTTCTAAAAACACTCATAAATGATATGACGGTCCATGTTTTTGTGTTAAAAAATGCCACAAGTTAACAGAAAATGTGAAAATATGACTGGGTGATTATGTGTTTTTGGAAGACATTACTGGCAATACTTCAACACCAACTACTGAGTCTTAAAAAACTCTATGCAAAGTAAGTTAGTAATCAACCAGTGGATCTTTAAACAAGCAATGGAATGATGGTTACATTTAAAAGTAAAATAAAATAAATATCTTAAATGGACAATGATGAGTAAACATTTTTTATGCTTGACTAAATATTCAAGCATACAAATGTGCTTGAATATGTACAAAATTTACACATTTATTGTATGAAGTTTTATTGTGTTTTTCTAAATCCTACTGTTTAGTTTAGTAATGTCTGCTGCTTGGTGCACTGTATGGATTTGCTCGTTGTGTTTGGTTGTTATTTATCTAACTGAATACAGTGTTTGAAGGATATAATCTGATTGGATAAAAAAAGACCTGTCTGTGATTGGCTGGTGCTGTAGCTCATTTGCATGCACTTTACCAATTAGCAAGTGCAGACGCAGAGCCAAGCGCAGTCCAGAACATGCAGGGAGGACATATAAGCTCATCAGTCTCACTGCGCACCCAACAAAACCGCTATAAACGCTACTGTAAGTCAGCCTCCTCAGTCTTTATAGCTGGGCTTTTAGAGGTCCGCACTGAGCATGTGCAAGCTGAGCATATCATATTCTCTGAAAAGACAGTCTTTGTAGAATGATTACACAAATGCCGGTACGGCTCTGAAAGAACAGCTTCCGAGTGAACTATTTTGAGTGAAAGGTGGCGCGTGAGTTAATTGTGAGTCAGCTCAAAAACTAGCTTAACCTGACTTTACTGTCACTGCTACTGGCGTATAAGAAAACCTATTTAGAATAAATAAACAAATGACACTTAGTCTGGTGGAGGCTGGTCAAATTAAGTCTGGCAGCCTGCCAGTCCTACAGTTTATAGCCCTATCATTTACAAGGGAAATTTATAGGGGGGGAAAAAGAAAAAAAAAAATATATATATATATATATATATATATATATTTCATTGATCATAAATGGACAAGGATCAGTCAGATTCTTCCTGCCCACATTATCACCATCCACAACTCTTTGATGATACCCAGATAATATGAGGAACAACAACATTTAGCTTCCCTTTGGGATACATAAAGGATTTTTGAATTGAACTGAATTTATCAACTGTTTAACCTCAGTTTCACTTTTCCTTGACTTTTTCTATTTAACCATCTTAGAAACATATTCCAACAGCTGCACACATTGTTATCATTTCTACAAAAATCAGACTATGTTTTACCATATACAGGTTTCAGGACAAACTAGCTCATTTATGCCTATGTTGCATTTTCTATTCAAGCCTGTTTCTGTGTTGGTCTTTCTCTGCCTTCATAGTTTTCATCCAATTGCAGACTGTTTCCTTTTCGCTGTCCCTTTCTCCTCCCTGACCATCATTTCTTCTTTTTCTGCTCATATCTGAATTATTTAAGGATCTTGGACCTGCCAACACTCAGACAACATCAGCCTGACTCCCTACATTATAATACTCATCAACCCAGAAAGTAGGCCACTGGGTTAGCTTAGAATATCTTCTGGCATTATGACTTATTTGACTGCATCAGGTCCAAATAAAGATATTTGGTGATTTTATTTTGTGTGTGTACTACGTTGCTCTGTAACTGTTTGAAATCCAGTTTCCCATGTGAATTGTGTTCCAGCACTGGGAGGTGTTCAAGGTGATAACGGAGGTTTTCATCCTGGTTCCGGCTCTCGTCGGCCTCAAAGGAAACCTGGAGATGACCCTGGCTGCTCGGCTCTCCACCGCCGTAAGAACAAACCGCTTTTCTTCTAATTCTAGTCATTCAGCTCCAGATCCGTCCTGACACACCCTCATGGTGAGATTCAACCGGGCATGAAGTTATGACAGTATGATGAGATCAGAATTCTGTCTCCAGTTTCTGACATTTTCTCCATATTCTAACTTTAAACTCAGAATTTTCTAAAAAAAACTTTGACTTTAAGATCATAATTCTGTCCTTAAGCTCAGAATTCTGACATTTTTCTTTGTAATGTGACTTTAATCTCAGAATTCTGACTTTTTGAATTCTGAGATTAAAGTCAATTTTATTTATTTATTTATTTATTTTCAGTTGCCTAAATCATCATTCATACAAACATAGCATATGGTTCAAAAACAATCATTTCCATGACATTGAAATAGATGTGAGTGTTTCCTGTCGGTTGCAGGCCAACACGGGCCAAATGGATGATCCAGACAAACAGTGGACCATGGTGTGCAGCAACCTGGCTCTCATTCAGGTAACATCCTCCGCATAGGCGGCGCTGCATGTTTCTACGCTTTGATCGGAAGATAAAGACGGGACGTGATGAACTGTGCAGGTCCAGGCCACGGTGGTGGGCTTCCTGGCGGCAGTGGCAGCCGTCTGCTTGGGTGCAATCTCCAGAGGAGGAGTAGAGCTGGACCAGGCGGCCGTCCTGTGTGCCAGCAGCATCACCACTGCCTTCGTAGCTGCTCTGTCCCTGGGTATGTGGGGATCATCTAAACCACAGATCTGTTTAGTCAACGGGTGTGTTTGTTTGGCTGCTTTATGTTCAGAGGTCAGCTCAGTGCTAAACACTGGAGCTGCCATGGTGATCTCATTCACCGTGTGCATTTTTAACCCTTTGTAGCTAACCTAGGGTAACCCTGACGTGTCTATCATACTCCTGATAACCTTTTACACATAAGCTTTTCTCAGCTTGTCTTGGATTTTAGAAATGTTTTGGTCCATAGACACTTTGCATGATTTTGTTAACATCCAGAAATTTTACGCACGTGCCTAATGCTGGAGGGCAAAAAGATGATACTTTTACTCCCCATCCATATCCGCGTCGCCGCGGTGGAACGATTCTGTTAACTAAATGAAGACGAAGCTACGATTCTTTTAGTGTAGTTCAACACAGAAAAGGGAAACGTGACGTAGAAAAAAAACATTGGAAATAACTCCAAACCACTCGTTCTTCTTTTTTTAAATGTTAGCTACGCTACATGCAGATCAATTGCCATGGCAACTGACAACAACACCACAATATGTTTCACAGGCAGCATTACTTTTATCAACTCTGACAGGTTTTCACCAACCTGATAAAAGCTTTTCCCAATTTCTGCTGTATGTAAACCTCATTTGAAAGTTAGACTTTTGCTTCTGCTCTGCGTGTGTCTGCCTCCCATGCAGGCCTGGTGATGATCGGAGTGATCATCGGCTCCAGGAAGGTGGGAATCAACCCGGACAATGTGGCCACGCCCATCGCCGCCAGCCTGGGGGATCTGATCACGCTGTCCCTGCTGGCCGGGGTCAGCACCACGCTCTACCAGTACAAAGGTCAGAGACTCAGAGCTTCCTCTGGACTATTCCGGATCACACCACAAGATGGCAGCATCAAGCAGGTTTCATTTCAGACAGAAACATGACTGCACTGAGCTGTGTGTCAGTGAAGTAGAGCATCAAAAGTTGATCTAAAATAACAATTCAGTTCAAGTTAAGTCTGGTGTTAAACAGGTTTACTATGCAGAGTCAGTTTAATTTCACAGTTATTACATAATACTAATAAAATATTTATTTTATATTATGTTATGACCACACTATAGCTTACATATTAATGGGTAATATTGTTGTAACTATTTATTGGAAAGTTAAGTGGAAGAAAAAAGTATAATTGATGTATTAGAACTGCACTGACCCACATGCTGGTAACGATCCTAGCGCAGATAGATGAGCTCCGGTTTGGTTTTGTGTCTTTGGACCCTCAGACCTCTGGTACCTGTCCCCCTCGGTGTGCCTGCTCTTCCTGGCTCTGATCCCGCTGTGGGTGGTGTTGGCCCGACAGAGTCCGCAGATCAAAGAGGTTCTCCGCTCTGGCTGGCAGCCTGTTATAGTAGCCATGTCCATCAGCAGGTACAGACGACATCTACAGCTGATTCATTTCAGGCATGTAAAGCTGAAGCTGCAGCACTGAGCGGAAGTTTTTAACCTCTGCTTCGCTGACTTTCTTTGCACACAGTGTGCTACAGAGGAGTCAGGCTTTCTTGTAAATCTCAGTTATTTAGTTATTGTAAATACTTTAGCTGCTGTAAGTAACCTGAAGAAAGAAGACAGCGTTCTGAAAATGTTTCTGAAATAGACTGAAAATAAGAGACAAAAAAGCAAAGACCTGTAAAAATCAACTAACTATACCCAGATGAGGTCTCATTTTTAACACCATACTGTACGATGATTCATTTTACCTCATTTCTGTTGCAGTGACACTCAGTATCATTTTACCTCATTTTCGACAACACAATGTTCTATGTGTCAAAAAACAGTAGGTCAAATAAGTGATAGTTCAGTTTGATGTTTAAAATGAGCAAAAATGACTCAAAGTAGAGTCATTCTGGAAACTGGAGCTGTTTTTGATTTGGGTGATATGGCTTTATGTCCAGTGTAATGCCCAGCAGGGGGCGCAATGAGGCAAAAAATATAAATATATCAAAAACTAAAAGAAAACTAGAATATTTATACTTTTTAAAAATAATCTTAAATAGAGCGATCTTAACTCAGCTGAGTAATTCTTTAGTAAACCAACATTTTTCATGTTTCAGTTTTCATGAAACTTTATTTTTATTTGTGGAAACAGCTTTTCCAATGCTGTGCTAGCATCAAGACCACCTTAAGTTGAGACTAATGTAACAGAAACCTGTACTCATGTGTTTTACAATGCTTAAGGAAGTTATTAATTAATTCATGTCAGATCAATAAGATTTAGTTCCTTTTGCACAATGTAGAAAAAAATGAAAATTGACAAGATTTCCTGAGAAATAAAATTTTACAGAGAGTCATTGCATATAAAGATTAAGTAAAAATAATAAAAAAAAGAAATGAAGTACCAGTTACACAGTAAATGGACATGGTTCTGATTTCTCAGTGATTCTCTAATTGTTCAGTTTTGGGGGCCTTATCCTGGACAAGACAGTGAGTGACCCCAACTTTGAGGGGATGGCTGTTTTTACGCCTGTTATTAACGGTAAGGTTCTTTTCTTGTGATACCACTCCTCTGTTTTCCTCACCTTTTGGTAAATTGCTTGCTTAAGTTTTGACTTATGTTATTTCTGAACTCACAGGACTGATGCATTTAAAATGACTGTTGTTTTAAAATGAATTGAGAGAAACAGGAATTCAGTGGTGGGCACTAAAACGTTAGCTGAACTAATTCTAAAGCACTAATCATGAGCATTAGTTCTGCTAATGCTAAAGTGCTATACCAACATGCTATTTAGTGGAAGCTAATGCTAAAGCACTAAAGTTTCTCCAAAATTTATATTTTATACCATTTACTGTATAACAACATTGAACGAAACAGTTGTTTGCCTCATGAAAAATAATATATAACATTCAACAAAAAGCCTAAAGCAGAACAGATTTCAGGTATTTTGATGCCAATTTTTTTGTCAGAGTCTTTGATAGTCTGAATATAATACTTAACCTCATTGTAAAATGTGTCCAACATTTTTGGAAAAATTTATATAATATTTAGCTAGAAACAATAAAAGAGAAACTCAGAAGTTTTACGCATGCGTTTCCCAGTGAGGCCGAGTGAGACATATTCTCATAAAAGAATAAATTGTGTTTCTATATTGTGGATAAAGTGACAGATTCTGCCAAAAAGCATTAACCAAAGAACAGAAGCGCAACAGGAAGAGAACAACTGCAGGACAGGAATCACAAATCAAATTTTCTCTTGACTCTAGAATTGATATTCATCTTAGCAGAGTAGAATTTTATGAATATCTTTTTAGTAGGCGATCTCTTTAATCTTCTTAGTAATCAGAAATCATTTTGGAAGAATCCAGAGCGTCTCCAGCTCTCTGCCAATGTTTCCCTCTGAGATAGGGCTGATATGAGTTTACTGACAGGATGACTGAACCACTGTGTCTTAATATATTTTTCAAATATATTACATACGTGTAAATGAATTTCTCTACTGAATCCAGTTCTGGATATTCAAAACAGTTTCAATTTGCTGAAAGATGCTAACAAAATAATATTTGAATTATAAGCAGTGCATGGAAGTTTGCTAGAAAGATCCAGAAACTCTGAGCAAATTGGATATTATACTGAGATTCAAAATGAATTGAACTGATTTGTATTTTCTTTCCTCCTCACAATTATGCAGTTTTATGCCTAGTGCATAAAATTCCCAAGATATTTAGAACTTATGATTGTAATGTGACAGAATATGAACAAATTAAAAGGATGTAAATACTTTTACAGACATAATAACAATTCGTCTTAATACCCCAGCAGCGTTGGAGGACTGTCACTAAAGTAAAACAGCATCAAACTTCCAATTAGCATTAAAATGGAATAAAAATAACATTTGAGTTTGAAATAGTCCTGAGCAACAATCATAACCACTGAAAGAGCTGAAAGGAGCCGCAGCTTTAAGCTGCTGTGCCCTGCAATTCTGCCTCAACTCAAGCATTTCCTTTTTTTTGCCCCAACCTGATTTAAATTGCAATCGTGGGATGAACTGAAACCATATGTTGTCTGAGAGGCAAAAGAGAGGTCTAAAGTCATCCATGATGCTTTGGGAAACATTTGGCTCCAATATGAAAGCATGTTGAAGTCAGTGATGCTGAACCATGTAGAGTTGCTGGGAGGGAAACCGAAGGAGGCTTTAAAATCTCTGGAGCATTTTGAGAAGCTAAAACTACAGAACATGGATTGATCCTGCTGCTCCATCACATGGTTGGGATTCCTGAGCTGACTTCTGAAAGTCTTCTCTGGATTTTATTTAGGTGTATCAAAATATGGCATTAATTTCCTGCCAAAACGTTGCATACACATAAAACGTATTTTACATGTGGCCTTGTGTACAAAGTGAACTCTTCTGACATACGAAACAATTCTGCTCTCTGCGGTGAGTTTCTGCCAAAAGCCACGAAAAACATGAAGTAACTTTTGGCCAAAAGTGATTTTGAAAAAAACCCAATAAAACACTTGGCCTGGTTAAAAAAACCAGCTCCACGTTCTTACACCTAAAATAGCACAAATTGGAATTCTGAAAATAAATTAGCTTATTGTAAACACCCCAATTTTGAAAAAAAAGTTTTTTGATCAAATGTTTTCGCATTAGGGTGAGGTTGTTTTTTGGCCGTAATGAAATTAGTATACAAAACTGTAATGGAAAACTGCAAAGTCAACAGGAAGTGGTAGACGGATGATGACGCGGCATGCTACGTAGTAGAATAGAATAGAATAGAATTCAACTTTATTGTCATTGCACTGTCACAAGTACAAGCAACGAGATGTCGTTTGCATCTATCCAGAAGTGCTCTACGAGATATAATATTTATTTACAGATGTACAAGACTATGTATGTATGGACTATAAGGGGTTATAGCAAAAAGATATAGATATTGTGTATAAATATAAATATAAATATGGGAGCTGTATGCACAGATTATACAGAACATACAAGATATACAATGAAGCTAAAGTAATCATTACTGATTACTTCGTAATGAGTTTTCACCTGAAAATTCATGTGTGATTTTAGTTGAGTTTCTTGTTTAATGGAAACGCCTCAAAATTGTGATATCGTGTTTCTTTCAAAATTAGCAGAATATTATCAAAATCCTCCTCATATTTGTGATGGAAACAGCTCGTGGTTTATGTTTTTGTAACATTTTGGCAGGAAGCTAACTCTGTAGAGCTGAATATGCATTTTTGAAAATGTTTTTCATTCCATACCGTCATCCATGATGCTTTGGGATGACAGTATGTTGTTGCGTTGTCATCACATAAAATCGTAATTAAAATACATTGAAGTTTGGAACTATAAAGTGACAAAATATGTGGAAAAACAAATACTTGCATAAGCCTCTGGAGTTTCAAGTTGGAAAAAATGTGCTGAAGCACAAGTGAAGGCAAGTTAAGGGGAAAAAAAGAGGCCTGTAATGGAGCGGTTTGGCTGTGAGGCGATGCATGCAGAGATCCTCTGAATACAAGAGAGAAGTCGGTGTGAACCACTGATGGTGCACAGCCAGAGACCCACACAGCTGACAGGTCCTTTAATAACCAGCCACTCAGCCTGTCACTCGCTCTCATTTAGTTTCCACTCTGGTTCTCTATCCTTCCTCTCCGCTCAATTCCAAGTTTGCCAATCTGGTTCAAATTTCCTCTGATGTACTTATAAAACCAGGCAGATTTTTTTCCCCCCATTTTCCTAAAAACCCACCTGTCATTGTTAAAAGTTTGAGATCCTTGGAAATGTGTCTGACATAAATGTGTTAAGCTCAGAGACCCTTGTCAACAGCAAAATGAATATGACTATTAAAAGTTAGGCAGTGACGAGCTTAATAAATAATCTCAGACCAAATAAAGTCAGATTGAAAGACTAGAACTGCTGGCCATCTGTGGCACAATAAAACAACAAGTGAAAATGTCTTCTTTAATTCCGCTCAGGCAGTTTTATGCAGATGCCAGAGTTTGACACGTAATGATTTTTGCAGGACTGCAGCAGCGTTTAGGGCCCGTCTCCATACGGCAACACTCCACAGAGCAGGATTCAAACTGTTCTTTTAGGTTGTGTCTGGGGTCAGTCTTTGGATAAAATGTGATGTTAAGAGTTGCCTTTTTTTAAATTCTCTTAAGGTTTTTAAAAAATTGTTAATTCAGCAGAAACTATCAGAGATTTTGCGGCCAATTCCTGATCTGAGATTTTGTAAATGTGCTTTTGTCAGAAACAAGCCGAGGTGACAGAGCTCCTCTTTGTCACATCAAACATCCTCCAGTAAAAATAATGACAGCATATCTCATTTATACCACCAAGTATAAAAATGAAGTAATAAAATTATGCAAATATGTATGACATTACAGCAATAAAGAGAGGTACGAGAATAAAGTTGAAATGATATGAGAACAAAGTCATAATATTACAATTGGTAATATTATGTAATACTATACCTTCATTCTTATTATTAACTATTAACTAGAAAATAAATTACTTCTCTTTATTCCATCACTGTAATGCAATGTGTCTTTTTTTGTTTGTTAATCGTTTTATTAAATGTGCTGCCTGGTTGTTAGGAGTGGGTGGAAACCTGGTGGCCATCCAGGCCAGCAGGATTTCAACATACCTTCACTTCTGGAGCGCTCCAGGTGTTCTGCCCAGCAAGATGAGCCAGCACTGGCCCAGTCCCTGCGTCAGCTTCTTCTCTTCAGGTAGACTGACTCTTCTGGGCAGTGTCAATTAGATCGACGGTGTTTTACCTCTGAGTTTTTTATTTTATTTTCACCTGATAGATCAGTAAGGAATTCTCATGTTGGGATTCTTAACAGAACTCACATGACTAAAGACATATTTTTGGTGTCATTAGCATTTAATTGTGGTGACAAAAACCAGAATAAGACTGAATTAGAGAATCATTGATCAGGATTTTGTGACCAATGTATGATTTCCAGTTTTAACCTTCTAATGCCAACCTTGGTATTAGAAACTCATTCTAGTTTATCTTTGAGGACCATATTACTCATAAGGAGGCGCCCAGCTTCTTCATATTATTTGAAATACTTGGACAGAAAACGTAAAAAAAAATATAAAGAATCACAAAGAAAAAAAAAAACACTGCTGGAAATTGAGGCCCAATTGATGATGTATAATTTTTTTCATGTGGCAATTCAAACAGCCTGAAAAGTGAAACCAAGCTGTGTGTTAGGCAGCAAATGTTGTTTTTGTATTGAACAGACATGAGCCTCTGCTTTCATGTCCCATGTTGGAATATAAATACTCATGTAGGGCTGAAATGATTCATTATTGAAGTAAAAAAAAACTAATTTAGATACAGACAATGCAGACTCAAAAAATGCTATTTGTTGAAAACAAAATATATAGTCAGAGCAGTAATAAAGCCAAAGCTTAATTATATATATATATATATATATATATATATATTGTATATATATATATATATATATATATATATTTAGTAAAGATAAACATACTTTTGTCTGTAAATATGTTGTAGCCAAAAGTCCACAACAGGTATAGTTTTAGCTTCATTCAGTTCAAATTCACTAAAGGAAGGAATGTAATGGTATTGCATTTTATACCATAAACATTTTTTAAAAGGTTTAAAGATATTTGCATCTTTTAATGTAGTTCTTAATGTATTTCTAATATTGTATAAAACAGTTTAAGTGGTTAATGAAAAATCTGTAGAATGTGCCGTTTTTCATCCGGCTAATTGTCAGAATAATCAATAGATTAATCGACGACTAAGTAGCTGGTAGTTACACGTCTAGATTTATCTCCTCAACGACAGAAACTGCCCGTGTTTTTCATCTTGAGCAGCAGACATGGGAACATCAGGAAGATCAGTGGAAACTCAGCGAGGTGAGCAGAGGGAATAACGCTCCATCTTGTCTTTTGCGTCCCAGGAGTGAACTCTAAGTCGGCGCGTGTGCTGCTGCTGCTGGTCGTACCCGGGCACCTGGTCTTCCTCTACGCCATCTCTCTGCTGCAGGGAGAGGAGGCTCCTGTCACCACAGCCTTCACCATCTGCTACCTGTGTGCAGCTCTGCTCCAGGTAAACTGACTCAGCTGCATGCACACACTGGGCCTCGTTTATCAAAATCTGGTATAGACGGACGGGCCTGCAGCAACGATCCCCCATGCATCTGATTTTACACAATACGCAAAAATAAAAAACGATTTCCCATGAACCAGGTGAACCGAGAATCAGCCATCTGAGGTACGTCACATACTTTTCACAGTCCGATTAAAAATGGCTGCCATCACCTGTTACCCAACTGTGAGGTGACTGGTGCCCAGTGTTGGTGTTTGTTTGAGAATGTCAGCCACATTCTGAACCTAGAACAGCCTCAGATAGTTTCCACACACAGTGAAGTCAGTGACTGCTGGACAATTTTTGGTAATAAATCTCAGAAACCGGTGAATGGTTGTTCTTCTCCACTATCAGGAAAACATAAGCTTTATTTTTTTGTTTTTTTGCTCTATATTTTCCCAGTAACTTTGTTTAGTTTTCCAACCCTTTTTTTTCTAATCTTTTTGCAAAATCCAACGACATTAATCATTTGAACTTCAGTAACTTGCAACACATTCAACTTTTCCACATATTCTCACATTACAGCCTCAGATTTCTGTGCGTTTTGTTGAGCTTTATTGTGGTGGACCAACACAACGCAGTGCATAACTGTGAAGTGGGAAAAATAACAGAGTTTTTCAAATGTTTTAGAGGTAAAATTTTAAGTACGGTGGAAATGTGCAATAAGTCCCTTATAGTGAAGCATATTACTGTGAAAATGTGAATACAAGTACAGAAATTTGCATGCCATATGTTTTTCATATTTCCTGTTGGCCACCTGATGACAGCCATTACTCAAGATGGCCACCATTCTTGACATACAGTGTTGCCCATTTTCATGACTTGAATGAACCTTTTATGTGTTTAACATTAGCTTCCACTTGTTTTTTTTGTGTATTGGTTTAGCATTAGCAAAGCTAAATTTATTTTATATGTTTAGCATTAACACAGCTAAGCGCAGTCCTGCTAATGACCTCATTATTTGACTGATCTAATCAGCCCTGATCTAATCGGTGAATTTAGCCCTAAACTTAATTTTCCATGACATGGTGGCCATCTTGAAAAGTGGCCGCTAACAGTTTTTCTTGTTTGTTTGTTTTTCAATAAAGCTAGCCTCTGGGTACATCTGAGCCAACTTAGGTTCTTATATCCACATGTTAAAGATCTTGCTGAAATATTTGAACATCTGCTTCACTATTAATAAAATTCTCACTCCTGCTAAGGTTTGCCATATTGCCACTATAAATACTAACTAGAGGTTATTGTTTTGACTGTTCTACAGACTCTCAGAGACAATAATGGCTGTCAAAAAAAAACAAAAAACTAAGACAAGCTTTAACAGTTTCCCTCTGTAGCACTGAACACAAAACAGTTTTGTTGTTCCGTTCTGGAGGCCAGAACATGTTGATCTTCTGTGACTTTAATAACCTCCTGATTTCTTTCACCAACTTATGCTGTGAAACGTCTGAATTGATCCACTTGCTGGATGCTCACAAACTGGCATGTGTTGTAAGAATGTGGCTGCTAACTAAGGTTTTAATGGTAACTTTATTTTCAACTAGACTAAGAAAACGTCATTAATCTCAGTAGACGTTTCATTTGTAGCCTACCAGTTCGTACCTTCAACTCTAGCGTCAGTCTTCTAACCAAAATGACTAAATAATCAAACAAAACATATTTAGCTTATCATGAAAACCAGAAACCATTTCATAACGGCCACATTCTCTTTTTTTAAAGTTGAAAGAAAACAAGTAAAATGAAATTCATTCATCTGAGCAAGAGCATAGAACTGAAATGAATAGAATGGTCCTTATAGGCAATCTCTCTGCTTTAGTAGCTCATTGACATTTCTGACACCTTATGATTAAAAAAAATCCAAATCTAGGTTTGTCATATCGCCTCTCACTAGTATGAGTAAATTTTGAAGATGTGGAAAACTAGCAGAGACCTGCAACTGTATCCAGATCTAAAGATGGTTCTACTCAGGGCAGCTGGATACAAATTCATGCCACCCTTTTCAAATATTGATTTGTAGAAAAAAATAATTGTTGAGGTTTGAAGTTGTAACGTGACAAACTGTGAAAAAATTCAAGAATACTTTTTCGAGACGTACATCTCCAGTTGGGTATCAAATGTTACTTGGTGTGGACCGATTGAAGTTCTCTGGACGATCACAGATTTTTAAAAAGCCAACCTACCGATTCTTTGTTTTTTCTTTTGTCTGAAAAATCACTAAATAATACAGTGACAAAGTTGACTCTATATTGGTGGATAAGATCGCTTTCTCATGTCAGTATCAGCCAATCGCCAAGCTCCCAAAATTAAGGACATTTGGAATGATTTATCAATACCTAATAACTTAAACTCTCACTTATTAATACCCAAAACGCAGCCTGGTCTAAACTCTCCTTTGTTTTGTTGTTGTTTTTTTCAGGTAGCCATTCTTCTATACGTAGCCGATCTCATCGTCCGTCTGATGTGGAGACGAAGTCTGGACCCCGACAACTTCTCCATCCCGTACTTGACCGCTCTGGGGGACCTGCTGGGGACCGGCTTCCTGGCCCTCTGCTTCCGCTGCGTCTCAATGATTCACAGTTTGGGCCTGTGAAGTTTTTCGCACTAATCCCTGAACAAACGCTGAGATATTACCTGTCTTACTGCACCACTTTTTTTTTCTTCTAAAGCAATTTTGAGAGTTTCTCCAGATTTTGATCACTGAGCCAGTTCAAACACAAACCCAGGCCTTTACTTTCACTCTCTAGAGGAACAGCAGTCGAGTCTCTGCGCTGAGCGGTTGGCCTCAGTTTGGAGTTGGGTTTACAGAAAAGACTTAGAGCTGCCATCTTTAGGCGGGCCACTCTATGCATGTATGCTGGAGGACAAGCAAGTTGCTACACACTAATTGGATAGAATATGAGCGAAGAGTTCAGTTTGCGTTACGGCTCACATGTCCCGGTGCGTTAGGTCAAGTAGACGGGGATGTTTCTGTATCTCCTTCACAAGCTCTTATCTCATTTTAAAAAATCTAATAAAATTAAGAGCTCTATCATGACAGAAATGTGCAACAGAAGTTATATAAAACGAAAAAGGCCATTGAGGAAGAAATGTGAAATAAACAATGGATCATGTCAGATTTGTTCTTTAGTTGAAGATATTGATCACTGTTCCTTTAAATCTTTGTCCCTATTTTCCATCATGGCTGCATCTGTGGCTCTACTGGCTCCCTGCTCTACTCATGTCGCTGTTGTCATTCTTCTACGCTGTATTTCCCTCCGTAGTAACAACTTGGTTGAAATAAAATTCTTCAATAGGTCAGACTGGTACTTGACCACCATGTTTAAAATCCACTAAACCGCCGACTTCAGAGTTTGTGACGCACTAAATGTTGCTTTTAAATCAGTGGCAGTATCTGGGACATTTCTGGGGTCTGTTTGTGGCTCCTGGCAGCAGCTTTGTGCTTCTCATACTGCACACGTCTTTGTACAACCTCAACCCCGTAGTGCCAAGCTTCTTTGCACAGAATGTACGTAGCATTGTACGGATTAGCAACAGAAGTTGCCAGACACTCTCAGACAGTTTCAGGTCAGAGGGTCAGCGGCCCTCCATGTCCTCTACAGGAGTGGTCAACCAAACTGACCAATCTACCCCACAGTGAGAAGGTGAAACCTGTTTACAGACACAAAGAAGGAAGACGGACATGTAGCTGTTCTCAGAAAGGAAGAGCCGAGCAAAACTCAACGGAAGGAAACTTTTTGACTCATAAATGTTAAAGCACACACTCTTGTTTGTCACACGAAATGAAAAGTTTATTGTCTTTAGAGAAAGAACAGGAAACACTAAAAGTCAAATTAACCACTTTATCTTTATCTGATGAAACTGGGGATTTCTTCGTTATGTACAGCTTCTCTAGTTTCTGTTCTCTTTGCAGATTTATTTTTATTAACAAGTTCCAGTGAAACTTTGAGTGGGGAAAGACATTTGGCCTCACATGTTAGTGAACTTCCTCTGAAAGCAGAAGCTGGAGCTTCTCTAAAAAAAAGATCCATGTTTGCTGTCAACCAAACGAAGCAGGCAGCGTTCACAACTCCTCTGAACATCTCCTTGGTAGCACCTAAAAGTGAAAAAGAATCTGATTGGATGTAAAATTACTAAACAAGATAATTCAAGCTCATTTCACTGTACTTCTCCAGAAATCCAGTTCAAACGAACCGGACTTTCTAGGCCAACCAGTTCAATTATCGTGGACTAAACAGGACTGGTTTGAATTCATCCTAAATCAACAGGAAGTCATGTTTTTGTAGTTTCTCCTTGTTCCAAACAAGCCATGCTTTTATTTCGAAGGTTTACATTGAAGTCACAAATGGAAGGTTTGAGGATTCAGAACAGGGTATTAGAAATAGTTCAGCCTTTTCCCAGTGTAGCTACCAACAGAGTTTTGCTAAGACAACAATGACCTGGAACTGATTCCGTTTCTTTTTATTCTCTCATTATTCTCTGTTCCATGTAGATCTAACCTTTTCCATTTCATTTAAAACACTGAGAATGAGTTCACCTATTTCACCATCTGTACAACATTTTTATATTTTAGTTTTTTCTGCTGTGATTTAATTCATATAAAAACACTAAATCAAGATGTTTTCAGCTTTTGTTTGAGTGTTGACATGGAGTGTTAAAGAACCTTGTAGTTCAGTTCTCAGACCATTAAAATCTCATATGTTGACATACACTCTTTTTCAAAGATGCTTACAGAAGAAATCTAAGCCAGTTCTTACTTGACAGTGCTGTGAAAAAGTATTTAACCCTTTACAGGTTTCTGATTTTTCTACTTTTATGTTGTCAGAAATTGATTTCTTGATTGCCCAGGCAAAGTGAGTTAATTCATTATTTTACAAGAGATGTGATTCTATTTTCACAGAGGGCCAAGTTGGTTTGGATAGGTTTTCTTTCCTTAGTTAATGAAACTGCATTTTATATCTACTTATATTAATATTTGTTTGATCTTAAACAATTATTTGTGATAAAAACAAATTAAAAACAGCAGAAATCTGTAAGGGAGCAATGACTCCCTCACTACACTATACATTACAGTATTTGCACAAGTTTTACACTGAATTATTTTTGTAGATCTCGGGTCAGATTCTGGACTCATGTTTCCGTCCCATCGCCCTGCTGTTGTCCACCACCACGGCTGAGTTAGATTAACCTGCACTGGAACTAGGGCTGAGCCATAACTCGGAGTTAGAGGTTAATCAAATTTATTTGTTTTTGAGTATTTAATTGTAGAAAAATGTGATTTTTTTTCAGACATGCACTCCTTGGGTTCAGAGTCATGTGAGCTTTTAATTATCTGGAACTTGAATTTAGGTCAACTTACAGAGCAGACGACTGATACTAAAGCCAGTTTTCACAAATATTTTTTGTCATTTGTAATTTATTCTTGAGAAAAGAAGATGGGGAAAAAAACTATCACTTAAAATCAGAAATTTGGTATGAAAAAAAAAAGTTTTCTCCCTGCTCTAACGGGAAGGAAAATGATCAAAACACAATTTTTTTCAGTTTTTTTTTTGTTTGTTTGCTTTTTTCAGGTATGTTTGATATATGAAAAGTAAAAAAAGCATTTTTCTATGTTTGATATAGCTCTGATTTTGAAAGTACTGTTCAAGATTAAAAATTACTTATCTAGGCTAATTATGCAGGAAATATGTCAGCGGTATATTTTTAGATAACTTGTTTCACATGAGGCATTAAAAACTGCAGACATTTGACATCGCACACCTTCCACATGTGTGGAGCATGCTACAATTGCAAAATTGTGTTTTTTGACAAGGTTTTGCGCACATTTGCAATGGAAACACAGCTACTGATAATCTGCAGCAGTTTGCTTGTGTGTTTCACCCAACCTTACAGAGTGGGGTCTGCCACCTACAGGGTGGGAAGAAGAGTGAGAATAAGACCCCACTCTTATTCTGTGAGAAATAGTTCACTGCTATGTTGTGTTGTACCAGCATAAACATGTCTTTATAAACAGGGCTGGATGATCCAAACCTTATAATCAGAATACCATCAAATACGTCGATCTCAGTCATGCAGGAGATCCGTAGAGTTCTGGATTATTCTGTTAGTCGTTGATTCAGATGAGTTTTCACAAAGTTTTTTTTGTACCTCAAACATGCTTGTGTTCTGAACTTTTACCAGGATTATATGTGATATAAAAAATGTGTCCACACAATTGTTCTCCATATTTGAGAAATGGAAGAAAAACAAAGAACAAATTTCCAATTTTGACATCAACCAAAACACAGGACTGAAGGAATCTACAGAAAATATGAGAAAATTCTGGGGAAATATTTAGCTTGCTGCCAACTACATGTTCTGTGTGTTATTTATTTGTAATAGTTTCTGTCACATTACATTCTTGGATTTTTATGGTTTATCATCCAGCTCTGACTTAGAGTATAGAGTATGATTGTGTGATATTGAACTTGCACATAAACATGTTTTATAAGTAGTGATGCACCAGTCAGTCACAGCCAGTGATTGAAATTTGCCATTTTTTCCCTGACTGTCTCTAGTCAGTAGTTTATGTAGTGCAAACTGGAAAAAATGAATCAAAATGTAAACAAACAAACAAACAAAAAAAAAACAGACAAAGATCTGTTTTTTAAAATTATTTGTTAAAAAACAGATAAAGATCAATTCCCTTCATTTTCTGCTGGATTCAAAGCTACTGGCTGTAATAAATAAGTGTTTGACACATTTACTCGTTCATTAATTTTTAAAAAATTTTTATTTTACATGCATAACTATATGCTAAAGTGGTTACAAAGAAAACAGGAGGTGACCCAGATCAGGAGCTGAAAACCAGTACAGGCCAGTAAAAGCATGACTGGTGCATCTCTACTCATCTGTAACATCAAGTTGCCTTGAAATCAAAATGAATGCCGACTGTATTGTTGCTTAAATCTAATTTTGTTAAGTGTTTGAAATGTTTCTGTAGCCAAAACTTTGTATTGAATTTAAATGTTGACACTGCCACATTATTACTAGAAGGCCTTTCTAAATGTACTCACCTCAGCTTCCAGTGCTGTCTCATGTCTTACATGTAAATGGTTTTATTTTCATAAAAAACGACCGTCTTTCAGGTGAGCTGCTTTGCCACCATCACCTGTATAAGCTTAAGCGGGTAGTGAAAGCCAGAAAGTAGAAAATTGTATTTTCATTGTTTCATTTAATAATAATAAAGCATATCTGGTGGGGAGAGTTAAGTTTGGTTTTGAAAGTCTTTTTTTTTATCTTGGCCTGATCAGACTGGTTAATCCAGGATAGCTTAAACTTTTTTTTAAACGTCAAAGTTTTGTGATCACAAGTCAGGAAAACATCAGACCTGAAATTCAAATGTCAGTCAAATACTCTCATATTACGCTACGTAGACGCTTTATCTGCACCAATGAAAATTTGCATGCCGCATCTTTGAAGTGACTCCAACAGAAGTGTAGGCCGACCTACTTTTTGAATAATTAATTTTATAACCTCTTTATCTCTGAGGAATCTTAGGACTGAACTTTCACAACAGTTAATCTGGAGCATTAAAATTAAACCGGTTCTTTAATGTTTTCTGCAAAAAGCAAATACCTACTGTAAGTTGGCTCAATACACTATGAAATATGTAGGTCATTAAGAAGCTTTTTATTCAGAACCATCATTTCTGCTGGCCAGTCAGTTTGTCAGCAGGTAACTCCTCCCAGACCAACAGGGGAGACTGAAGCCTTGTTCAGTCACTGGATGAGAGGAAGAGATGTTCCGTTTATAAAAGAGAAAGCTGGAATCCTCAGCAATAAGATGATTCTGCCGTCAACAAATCCGTGACAAATTAGAAAGAGAATCACCAGCGCAGACTTCTCAGCTCTCTCAGTTTTGAGTCGTCTTTAGGATAGAAGAGGATGGAATTAATAGCAGGTGTTGTAGCTGTAAACCTTCACTGTTAATGCTGTGAAACTGAATTACCATGACTACAAAATGAGAGGAACTTTAAATATTAAATAATAAAACCCTGAGAGGTGCGTTCCAAAGAAGCATAGACCACAGATAAAACTTTAAAATATTTACTTTAACTGGATGATTTACTCCTTCTTTGCAGATGAAATTGGTTCAAAATCAATTACAGTCAAAGTTAACAAAAAATATTCACCTTGAATAGATTATTTCAGTCATATTCAAATGTTTGGCACTCTCCCTCCACAAAGTCCCAGTAAGAGTAAAATGACTAGCAGGGGATTTTTCTGGGCCAAATAAATACCTGCTATGTTTTGTTGTTGGTTTTTTTAACCAAGTTTAATGCAATGGAAACGAACCTGAAGGTGACAAATGTGAAAAACTGTGTGCAAAGCATCTTTTCTTGTGTTAAAATGTGTTTTCCTCCTGGATTTCAGTTCATTATTTTCACTCAGTTACATTAACTGAGCATCACCATGTAATACTGAAACGGTTCAGGAGGGAAACCCGAACATTCTTCTCTGCTCTTACTCCCTCTGGGGAATTCCTCAGTGTTCCCAAGTTAAAACACACACACACACACACAACCCCACCCACACACACCCCCTCTAACACTTTAAGGTCTGCCTCCTCCAAGTTGTGTAAATTTCAGACTTTTCAAGTCTAATAATAACCAAACCTCACGATGTGCATCACAGAACATTTGGATAGAATATAAAAAGAACACAAACACACCGGAAGGCATTTAAACGCCAAGATGAGTCTGTTTGAATCTGAGTGAGACACTTTTTATTTGCTGTCAGTGTTTACATGACAGCAAACTGCAGTTGGACTACAGGTGGCAGGTGGCAGAGTCAAGGGGAGGATCTTAGCGATGTCAGTCATGGTTGACATTATGGGATGTATGCTGAGTGTTGATTGGACCGTTACTATGCTACAGTCACTGACGTTTTTAATAAAAATGATTGTAATTTGTTAAGTTTATGGAGAGCTGTTTCATTCAAAATGAAATAAATAAATACTGTTATTGAATAATTAATAAATATTCCATCAGCTAAATATTGCGATTAATTTTTGTAAAATAGGTAGCTTATTTTATTACGTGTGTATTTATTTCAAGATTTATGAACTTTGGAATTTACTTATTAATCATAGTGCTTTTTTCTGATGGTTTTATTTTATAAAGCTACTTTATGTATTTCATGGACTTATATTTCAGGCTCTTTTTATCTAATGCTCATATTTTCAAATTAGGAGGCGGAGTTTTCTCTGTTCACAGTGACTTCACATAAAGTATTACAGAATAAAACACAATTATGAAATAAATAAAAATTGATTGACAAAAACACTCCCCATTAACAATACATATTCTTTAAAATATCTATTATGTTTTTGTTCCATGGAAATATTTATTTCTTTGGTGGAGTATTTATTAATTGTTAATTAATACTGCTATTAATTAATAGTATTTCATTTTGAATGAAACAGCTCCTCATACTGCAGAGTAAAATTGACTTTTATTCTGCCTAATTTAAGACCCGACAACAAAAACACTGACATTTATAAACTTAATTATTTGCTACTTGTTTTAATATTAATGTGGGGAAATGATGAGAACAGACACTGTCAACTGACTTTCACAAACAAGACGGATACTTTCTATTTTCAATTTGGGCAAAATTATGACAGGCAACGTAAAATCTTACAATTAAAAATGTTGGCAGCAACAGAAATGTTTGTCTTTAAATAACCAGGTGTTTTTATTTTTTCACCTCTATCCTGTGAATTTTACTTATAAGCAAACCTGCTGCACTGAACTTGGCTGTTAATGACACCAATGCGTAATTGTGAATTTGTTGCAATTTTTTTTTTTTGTAAAAATGGTCCAAAACATTGAGTTTAAGTGATGCTAACTCCCACCTGCAGGTGGCAGTATTTCTTACTTCTACTACACTGCTGCCACAGCCTTACTGAAGTCGGTTTCTGACCGTGATCGATGTGGCGAATAACAAAAATCAAGCTATTTATGTTATTCAAAGAAAAAAACTATTTTTTTCTTCTATATTTAGATTTTGGAAGAAATTTGCAAATATTTCTTAAGTAGAACTACAAAATCAGTGACTGCAAAAAAAAAAAAGTTAAATCCTGGAGAGACTGTCTACACTACAGAAAGTTGCCAGCAGTTTTAAGGGGAGTTGCATCAAGGAGATTCTCTGTCAGGAACTGGTTCTAAAAGCAGCAACAGAACAACACTGATAGCAACGCTGATCTCTCACTTCCTCTTATGGCAACATCTATTGTATGTGTTGCTGTAATAGCACAGAAAAACTGAAATGCTTTAACATTTTTAACTTCCTGCACTTGTGCACAGACAGGACATCATCCTACACAGCAGACCTTTCAGTTCTTTAATTGTTTTTCAGAACAAATGATACAAAAATAACACTTTTCTTAAAGGTAAAGTTGAGGTCCAGCAGCTGAAGTAAGAAAGAACAAAAGTCTCCAGATTCTTTGTGCCTACACTACCCACAATGCAACTCAACGACAGATGACTGTACTTGTTAAACACTTATACTCTTTTCTTTTTTAATGTGCAGTAAAATCCAACCTACAGACCCAGAAAAGCCACAAAATGTGTCAAAGTTTCCTCTTTTGGGTGCAGAAGACAGTAAAGTCCATTAAGAAGCTGTTTTCCTATAGTAAGCTCCAAATTATTCCTCCAGAAATTCCAAGGCGTTTTTGCTGAAACAAGGCGCTGCAGTGCAGAGGGCTGTAGGTGGATTTAACCCTTCGTCTGCCGATGCTGCCTCTAACAAGGGCGGCTCTGACCGGGGGAGCGCTGGGCCGGACCCCGCCGTGACCACAGCTATGCGCTTGTTTGTTCAGCTCCAGAGTCCCAGAGCTAAATACGGGCAGGGAAAGATGCTGGGTAGAGAGTTTCACTGAACTGAAGAAGACTATCAGATGCCCAAAACATTTTCTTAATCTGATCTCTAACATTCGGTCTTGTTCTTTTATTTAAATTATTTTCACACCTCGCTTCACACGACAATAAATACTCTGTGCTGACATACGTACATAAATTAAGGCTTTCCGTAACGGCTCGGAAACAATCCGAGGAAAACTTCACACTCAGCACAATCGCCAGCTAAAGAGGAGAACCGGCTCCTCTGGAAAACACTGGCTTTCATTTATGGCTCATTGATTCTCCTAGAAGAGGAAAACTACAAGAGGATTATCACTGTAGTGGGCACAGCAGGAACACTGGTGAGGCGCTTTTCACCGGCTCAATGACAACTGGAGTCAAATCAAACGGTCACAAAAAAAAAGCAACTTCTTTGTAAGAGTTTGTGATTCACCTACATCAGTCTGGAAACTGTCCGTCTGAGAGACTGGAGTTTGTTTCCGCCAATAGGTAGGAATCTACAGAGCCCCTAAAGGGACATAGAAGAAATAAAGATAAAGTATCTTGTACACATGACAATGTTTCTTTATTTCTTCTATGTGCCTTTAGGGGGTCTGTAGATAGGAATCAGTCGTTTCAACAGGAACCGGAACGTGCAAACTAATCATCACTCTAAAGTGTGGATGGAACGTGGGATCCTCTCGTCTCTGTTAGTCATCGAGTCCTCAGATACTCCGGTGTGGTGTAGTTAAAGAGTAAGAAGTCCATGCGGTAGAGATTGAACAGTTTCTTCTGATAAAAGGGGCTGATGTGCTTAAAGAAGCGCGCTGCCATGTTGCCATCGGTCCTGGTGCTCTTGCTAGACGTTGGGAACTGAACTTTACCCTCCACCCCCGCTAGCCTTAGCACGGCGTGAGCATCAGGCTCCAGAGTTTCGTACTTCCCCACCACGTCGTAGTGGATCAGACATGGGTGGCAGAGGGAGTGCACCCGCTCCCAGTGCTCGTTGAAAGGCTCCTCCCGCTGTGTCTGGGGGTCCACCAGATACTGGATGAACTCTCGGAAGGAGACGTCGTTTCCTTTCTCCAGGGCTTCCGGTTGAGGGTTGGCCCGGTGCCGGCGGATGATCTTGGTTCCGTAGCGCTTGTGGAAGGCGGTGTTGTAGTTACGTGTGAACTTGTTGCGGTAGGCTGAAACTAGGCGCTCGAAGGGCTCCCGTACAAAAATGAACTTGAGGTAACTGCGGAGGCGCTGGTTTATCTCCGTCACGGAGAAGTCAGAGAGCGTGCGGAGGTTACCTGCCACATGGGCCTCGTTAGCAGGGATGGCGAGGGGGTCAGAGTAACGGCCATTGCTGGAGAGGACCATCAGCACACGCTTCCAGTTGGTGCAGGCTACCTGGAGGTCAACCGACAGAGACAAACAGAGGGCAGTGAGACGCAATCAATACACTTTAGTTAGGCTGTTGTAAAGTTCTAGAGACTTCTAAGGGTGCATTCACACCAGCCCTGTTTAGTCTACTTTAATCAAACTCTAGTTTGTTTGACTAGAAACTTCAGTTTGTTTGTGGAGGAGTGAATGTGCAATCAAACTCTGATGTGGAACAAAACAGCAAACTCTATTCTGTCTAAAAACCTAGCTCTGGGTTCGGCTAAAGTGAACTCTGATGCGGTTCGAATGCATTTCAGCAGCAAGTGAACCGGAGACTGCTCCAAAGGCAGGAAACGGACTATATTACAGGGCATTCTGGGTAAACACAACCAAAACAAATGCGATGTGGTTTATCAAATAAAATCTCCAATGAGATACAGAAGTTTAAAGTTTTGAAGAGATTATAAGGGTGTGAAAATATTTGGGTGTCGCTTGGTTTCACTCATTCTTACTTTCTCTTCAAGTTGACGACTCACTGTGCTTCTTCTACTCAGTATTCACTTAACTTTTTAAAAACTGTTCCATTCAGCATCTAATAAACAGAAACTGAAGATAAAGGAAGTTACTGTAGTGCTAATAGCTACAGTTTTAGAAGAACATACTTCTTCTAATTATTACAACAGAAAAAAAAGAAGTAGAAAGCAATACTGCCTTCAAGCCTCTTTGGTCCTTGATTATCAACTCTCCCCAACCCCACAAACGTAGGATTTATGCTACAGAAACCAACCTTGGGTACGTAGCAGTAAATAAGGCCATGTTTGTCGTCCACAATGAGGTGTTTGAGATCCTCTGGCGAAAGCACCCGGCGTTTCTTCGTGTGGCTCAGACATGCCTGCTCCAACACCTTCCTGCGGCCTTGGAGGGACTTCTGAGCTGCCGACAGCTTCAGCTGCTTCTGATGAGGATGAAGCAGGTCGAGTGAGAGGAGGACCAAAAACATAAACGCCTTTTAAACAGAAGCAATGGGACGAACGCTACCCATCAAGGCCTCGTCGTTTAACACTTCACTGATAGAAATAGACTGATTTTTTTTCTGTCGTTATCATTTTTATTAGTGAAAGACAGAACTGTATATTCCCATTACTAATTAAATTCTTGGTTTTTCAAGATAATAGTTTTTGTCCAATATGCTTGCTATTTAATTTCTTCTATATGTAGATTTTGGAGGAGGAAAAAATATTGCAAAATTCTTTGCAAATATATCTAAAAATCAGTGACTTTAATTGCAAAAAAAAAGTTAAACACAATTGCGTTTAGAAGCAGCAGCAGTTCCAGCTGGAATTTCAGCCACAAAATACTTATTGATTTTTTGTCTTGTTCTGGCATTTTAGGAGAACCGTATGGAAGAGCTGGTTGTCTGCATGTGGTAGAGCATTGTTGATCTACATAAAGGATGTATAATTGTTAAAACATTAATACATTGCTAAAGTATGTGTGAGAATCACACACTTTCTGTTATAAATATCCCTTAGCAGTTTGCTTTTTCATTACATGGTTTCTGTAATGACAATAAAGATTATTATTATTATTATTATTTTTACAGAGTTGTAATGCATACAGTACAAATTAGTTATGCAACTTGCTCCTGGTTGGTCATTTTAAGTGATATTAAATAAGTCAAGTTCAAGATTTGTCTTAAACTGAGGCAACTTTCTGACTATGTCAACATTTTTGGAGATGCAGCTGTAGTTGTTTTGTGGCTGCTGCATTCATGACAAATTCAGAGAAAGTTGTATGTTTGTTGTCACCTGGTCTCCTTTGTAAAGGGTCTGCAAAGGACTTCTTCTACTTTTCCCAGGTCTGCTGCTAGTCTTCAAAGCCGGTTCTATAGAACAACAAGAAAGTGATTCATAAACATCTTATATAAGGAAAGCTTTTGAAAAAAACATTTAGAAAATCTCTGTTCCAATGCATCCATCAGAATGATTTCAACACCCCAGTCATTTTAATGAAAATTTTAATAGATTGGTTTATTGACAGGTACCTATTAAGATGAACACATTACTCTAAGTGCTTGTGAAAAATCCTAAATCATTTTACACTGTGTCATATTTTCCAGTTCATTCCAAGCCAACTGTCCACCACTCCACTGCTCTGATTTATTCATGGGGGAAATCCTCTCTACTTCCTTTAAACAATCCATAGGAACAGATTGTTCCCAACAAACTTTGCCTTTAAAAAACAGTGCTCTGACTTCTTCTGTTTAACAGTCTTTGGCCCAACCTTTTACCCAACAATAGAGGAGACTTGTTTTACAGAGCTGCTCTTACAGCTACTGCAGAAAACAGGAAGTTCAGAAAACTAAAGGACAAGAAGAGAGAACATTTCAATTCATGTCAAACAAAAACTCAATTTTTAATTACATTTTTTGACTTTTGGTCACATGCTGTCTTTTTTAATATATCACACATGTAGAAGACATTAGTAAGCCTGAACTTTTTTTTTTTTTTGCACAACCTAGCTCAGGATTAAGATTATTTATTGAGGTTATATTCTAAATTCCCTGCATTCTGCCAAATGCACACCTCTATGGGTTTACACTTGGACAACCAAACAGGTATCAAATCACTTCTAATAGTATCATTAGAATGAGAGGTATATGTATCAACCAATATTTGTAGTATACAGTACGCCACCTACACCAGTGGTGTCCAAAGTGGGTCCTGGAGGGCCGGCATCCTGCATGTTTTAGTTCTCTCCCTGGTTTAACGCACCTGGGTCAAATGATGGTTCATTAGAAGGTCTAAGAACAGTCTGAGAGAATTTTGATCAATTCATTGAACTCCGTTCCAGAATCACATGGCATTCTGGGGGATCCATGGCACTCATTGTGAGGTTACTTATGAGGTAACCTCTAAACTATGAGGCTGATCGGCCTCATAGATGGTAGACCGGGTTAGCTGGTTGACCAGCTAACCTTTTGTAAGGTTAGCTGGTCAACCTCTCACCGCCTAGCTGAGAAAGGTTTCTGACTTTACCTAACATTACCTTACCTAACTCTTTGGTTACCTAGCAAAAACTTGCTGTGTAATATGTGCAGATGCAGTTTAATTTTGCCTCCAACAGACTCAGGTGTACTTCACTTCTCAGAGGTCCGGACTCTAACGGACACGCACAGACATTTTTACGACCGCAGACGCATACTTGGTGACACACTGAAATAAATAACTCGTGATCTTTTACAAATTAAAAAAGCAAAATCCTAGAACCACAAAAGTCTCACGCCACTCCATTTTTATTTACATTTTGTGAAGCAGGAAGTTGCGCTCTGTGTCGTTTCCATTGGTTCGGCGGTTCTTGATCTTAAAGATCAAAATGCACTTCAAGTAAGAAAAGGGATTTGTTACAATGCCAATGATATCAAATAAAAACACAGCGTGAGGAAAAGGCAAAGAGAAGGTAGGGGGTGAGAGTAACTTCAGGGCACAGCAGCATGAAGGAACTATTTTTTTTATGATGAAAATACCACATATTCATGCTGAAACAATATAAGCAATAAAAACGCTGTGTATATTACACAAGTATAAAATCCAGCTGGGGCTCACATGCTGTGCTCCCTGCTGACTTTACTACATTCTAAAGGCATGCTTGTTTCACTGCTGTCAGAAGGCATCCACTTGTATTAGGTTATCATTTTAAATTGGAATTCCTGTGATAATAGAAGCCTGACTGCAGTACATGATTTGCAGCTTAAAGTCAAGATATAAATCATGACTGCTTCCCTCAAGTTAGAGGAAGAAAAAATCCTGACAAGCGGAAGAACAGCGCTAACGGTGACATAGCAAAATGTGCAGCAAGTCTACTGTAGAGCGCTCTGCTTCTGCACTCTGAACGAGATCAAAATCCTCAATTTCCTTAACAGTAGTGTTTCACATACCTTCACAAAACACAGACAGACAGTCATCACGCTGCTGCTGAACTATTCTGAGCTTTAGAAAATTTTAATGGAAGCTTTTGAATGTTCGTAAACAATATTTTGTACACATCTTTATTCTTGCAGTTCATGTTTCACAGTTGCTTTATCAGACTGACAAATCCAGGTTACATACACAACCAATCAGGCATCAAATAATCCTCGGGCAAACTCAGGACCCTTCCTCAGGAAGCCAGGAAGTAGGTCAGAGGCTCTGCTTGCATAAACACCTAAATACATGATGACAGAATATGAACTGACACAGTTCATTATTTGAGATGCATTGTGATTTATTTGTTGTAATTTCAACTGTTTAAAAGGCAGATTGCATTCTCAAAAGTTCAAATAATAGTTGAACCAGTATACTTGAACAAGAGGAGTTGAAAAGGAGGTTCATGGATGCATCAGTCATTCAGGGCAAGCATCACATCCCCAACTCCAACGTCTGTCTCTCTCTGCCAGACAGATTCACAGAGGAAGATACTTGGATGACATAAATTACCACAATTAATTTCCTTAATTAAAAAAAAATCAATTAAAAAATAACGTGTTTTTTTTAAATAACTTAAAAAAAGGGTTTTTTTTAAAGGAATTGAATGAAACCAAAATAATGAGTAAAATCTACTGAAAACCACTGACATGAGCAAAAGCAAGGAAGATTGCTGAAAGAAACCCCTGAATGGACAGAGCATTAGATATTAATCCGGAACCACTGAATGATTTTACAAGACTCCATATTAAGACTTTGCCATAAGAGCTCAGACCTTTGAGTAAAGTTTTAAAAATGTAAAATAATGAGTGGAATCTCTTGGGTTTAATTGGGTTAAAATATATATAATCACTTGTTTTGATCAATATTGACTTGTAAAAAGTCCCTGAACTATTTTTTTTCTAACATCACCAGCAATTTATTTACTCAAAAGTACAAATGAAATAAGTAAAATCAGTAATTTAGTGCTCTTCAAAAATCTGGAGGAAAGACAATATCAACTGTAAATAAAAAAAAAAACATTAAAATACTTTGTAAAACTAAGCTGCAAACTGAACAACAATAAAACAAGAACTACTAACGGTCAAAACAATGAATATGGGAAAATAATTTCAAAATAACAGAAAGAAACAAAGCTAAATATATTTCATATTTTCCTGTCAGTTCTTGTATTAGCTGCTCATAGACCACTAAGTTCAAACTTCAGGTGATTGAACAAATTAGCCGTGTTTCTGATCCCTGTCTGCTGCTTCTCCTCTCCTCTTTCTGCCATCTTGCACTGACTTTTCAGAACAAAACATCATGAAGCATGAGGGTTTCACATTAGAATGAGGTGGAAGTGCTCATCAGTGGTGAAATTACAAAATAAGAGCATACTTGTTAAGCAGAATATGCCAGAGTAAACAACTTTTGTTTTATGACAAAACTTTTCTTTTGTGATCGCTTAAAGTCAAAATCTAAATTATGCAATAAATTTTAATTGCCCAGGCCTATATATAAATCAATACTTTAGATACTTTATGAACAGTGATAAAGAAAAGGACAGTAAGGCTTTACATTAGGCTGCAGCCTTATTTGTGGAGGTGAAAATGAAGAAAAGTTTGAATACATTCCAGCTTAAAACATCAGAAAATCCTTATTTATATTTTATATAAATAATATGAAAGAATCACAAGGCTGCACAGTATGGAGGCCCAAAAGGGTCAGAATTAAATAACTACATCATTACATTGTTAATTAAATGTACCATGAAATGTTGAACACAAATTGAATTATTGGTTAATTAATCATTTTAATGATTTAAAGCTGTAGTATGTAATTATTTTTTTTTACACTGTGTTATGACTATAATATGAGGCAGATAATCTGTGGAAAGAAAGAAAACAAGTCAAGCTCCTCTGCCTTCTCCCACTGCTAACTACAAACAACCAATCAGAGCCAGGAGGTGAGCCATAGCGATGTCAATCATGTCTGTGTGCACCCTGCCCAGGGCCTGCTGCTTCTTCCTGTCAGCAGAGTCTGTTATGAACGGCTAGTTACAATGATGAACATGTAACAATGAGTTGTTTCTCTGCCATTAGCACATTTAGCAACGCTTTCATGAGATTGATTGACAGCATCAAGACCCTCCTTCAGGCTCTAATTGGTTGTGGCCAGGAACAGTGCATTTCTTCAGACGGCTGCAGAGGGAGGAGGTGGAGGAGTTCGATTTATTAGCAGATTATCTGTCCCTTAACATACCATCACGACATGGTGACAGTTTTAGCAAATATGTAAAAAGACATATTTTTTTAATGAAAGTTACATATTGCACGAATGCTATTGAAGCATCCATGCTTCTATAGCATGAATGGTCTTAAATAAATTATATAAACATCTGAATAAACATTTCTTAACTTCATTGTACATTCAATTAATGATTTAATGGTGTAATTAGTCATTAAGAATATACAATACATACGGTAACAGTAGAAACGATATAAATTTGACCTAAGATAGAAATCTCTACTGGCTAACAGCGGTAATGCTTATTGATTATGTAATCGTCCGACATCAAAACAGAGCAAGCAGGAAGCAACGTGGCTGAGAGCGCAAGGGAAGAGGTCATTAAAAGGCAAAAAACGTAACTTATCTGGACCTGGTTTGGGTTTAACGTCAAATGGTCTTAGCGCAATACTCAGGAGGAGTGCGAAAAACATGACGCACACGGGGTAAAGCTCGCTGGATTCAATGAACCCTGTTTCTTAACCCTTCTGCCGTCATAGCGTGCTCAGGAGAAGCATGGCAAATGTCACAGGAAGCGCCATGGGGCAACATAAGAGTCTGACGGTCTTCCCGAAATCACACACACACACCTAAAAACTCGTAAAAGTGAACATTGTCACTCTGCTGGACCGAGCACAGAGTAAAAAACTTGTGGGGTCTAAACAACTCTGTCTCTTAGGACTGTGGGAGGGTTGAACACTCAGACCAGGAGCAAAAAAATATAATTTGCAAAGTGTGTGGCAGAGAGGAAATACAAGCTATTTGTTTTACCACCTTACAACAAAGCAGCTGATGACAAATTTCAGTCACAACACAGGATTTGACTCAAACATTCATTATAATAAGGTTGTTGTGTATGTATAGAGAGACAGATTTTTTATTTATTTATTTAACTTTGTTTTAACCAGGTAGTCATCACTGAAATGATGCTGCTGCCTGTTATTGCCAGGTCTCCCTTATAATCACACTTTTTTACTGTAATGATAGAAAGCAACATAAAACAGAGGTTACAAACAAATCCACAAAAACAAGAGTTAATCAAGTTTTTACACATACACATGTATACATTCCACTCAATTAGTATGTGAAAGACAAAAATTGCATCTCATTTGATCTAACACATTTATGGACTTTTTTCTGCATTTTGAGTGTATCAATGCAAAAAGCAGACAGACTACTACTACATAGTTATTATCACAGACCGCATCTCTTTCAGTCTGATGTGTTTTGTCACATGCACCAGAAAACCACCACTTCCTTTCACAGCAAGGAAGTGACAAAATACTGCCTGCAGATGAGCCCTCAATCCTATTAACCACTCGCCCCAACCCTCTGCTTTTAGGGGTACATGTGGAAACTGGAAGCGTGGTTCAACAGTCTAACCATCATATGATGTCATGCTGCTTCATTCCGAGACAAGAAGGGCTCCATTAAGCCTTGTACATATCAGGATAAACATACAGCACTTAACTAATCTAAACTGACTTCTCCTTTCTTCAAATAAAATGAAAATAATGCATTTCCTCTTCAATAGAGATACGGATCGCAAACAAATGAGTCATCAGTAGAGCAAATATGAACATTTTTTACTTAACTGCACTGGAAAGAATGTCCACGTAATGACAGCTTCAATAAGCTCATTTCAGTGTGAAAAAACACTGGAAGTGTCTGATGGAGAAAATGGGGCATAAAGTATTTTCAAATTGAACAAAATTTGCTCTGATGTCACTAATTAGAACAACACAAGCAAACATTGTTTTTTTTCCCCCTCCCATTTGATCAACTGAACACTTCTTATAGATGAGTCAAATAAGTAACTCTGCTCCTGTGTCATTACATAAACCAGTTCATTTGTCGTTTGAAAGAGCCTCATCTTAAAGGATATGATGTCGTTCACATCATATGTGAACGACATCAGCAGCTTCAAATCTAATTTCCCTGGAACGTTCAAAGACTTCACCTTGATGGATTATGGCTTCACTGAGGGAAGACAGCCTGCCAGTGGTTTGTGGGGCCCCATCCTGTTAGCAGCAGCATTATATGCAGCTGTATAAACACAGCTTAATAAGAAGCAGTCGGGGTGGTAAAATTTGGAAGTCATTCACTGTTTTCAGGGGAGATTTTCTGTAAAGTATGAATGACTTTTACGTGTTAAGTTAAATGAAATTTGACAGCTGGTTGAGTGCACAGTGCATTTGCGATAGGCTAATTGCTACCAACAAATATTAAAGCTTAGCATCATTTAACCGACCTGCTACACAACAACACTTCCTGTTTTTCGTTCACAATGCAAAAGGCAGAGACAAATACTGCATCTTCCCTTTAAGATTTTTTTTTTTTATTATTTAATGATTGCACAACAGCGTAAGCAGACCAATATGAATACACGTCGCGAGTCAGGTTTTAAATGCAGAACAGAAATCTGCGTGCTTGCTTCCACAAAAAGTAGCTCATAAAGAAATGAAAGCTTTTACTATGGTAAAAGTTTTAAGAAAAAGAAATCAGAAAGCCTCAAAACCACATTTTCTCTGAGTCCGCGTTTAAAAGAAAATGTACAAACGAGTCCTGGCCTCTTTTTCAGAAATCAGCTGTAAAATGACAAAAATGTGATATATTTCAGGAACTACACGGTTCATTTGAATTGTTCTGGTATCAAAATGAAGATAAAACACTCCAGAGGTTTAAAAATCAACACTCAGTCACAGTAGATGAAGAGAGTGAACAGTGAAAAATGGTAGAAAAAATCAACCATTTCCACCTAAAAAATGCACTTTGTGATGTGAATATTGAAAGATATCAGCAGCTTTATATAACATCTAGGAAACCACACAATATCTGACCACTTGTACCAAGATTCATGCAAAAACAGAGAGCCGTTGATATTTTGGAGAGGTGATAATTGGTAAGTTGTCAAATCAAGTCGAGACAAACCTTGCAAATTAGGCATTTTGGCACAATATGGCACCGTGCATGCTAATTCAAATTTAATTTTTTTTATCAACTTATATCTCCTCATAAATGATCATTCTATCTAATAATCGCTGTTGCAATGAAATAAGAGTCAAAGCAATGTGAAAAATATCCTTTCCGATGCAATCTGGGCCATTAGAGCTCAGTACTTCAGTCAAATATTGGCAGTTTCTCAGGAGCAGACTGGAAAATTTGAATGATAGGCATGTCCATCGAGTCGTCATAGCCAACAGAGTGTGTGGGTGTTTACTAAAATGTCCTAGTCAGCGTCATTCACTAATCACACAGAGAGAAATATATTTACCGTAAACCGAGGGAGTGCAGTGATAGAGTCTCCAACAAGGTATTCAAGAGACCAAAAAAAGCATAAAACAGTCAGGAATCACATCAGTGTGACGCAAGGATAATAGATTACTGGACCAGTGTGGAAATATTTATTTGAACGAAAAGGATGACCATAAAATAGCAAAGACGTTTAGTCAGTTTTACACAGAGAGGTGATGCTTAGGCTACGTTCACACTGCAGCCTGAAGTGACCCAAATCAGATATTTTTGCCATAATGTGACCTATATCTGATCTTTTCATGACGGTCTGAACAACACAGACCTGGTTTTTTTTAATTTTTTTATGCAACCCAGGCCAATTGCAATGGTTCTAAATCCAGTACATGTCAAATCTTTTCAAATGTGACCTGAGACTGAATGGCCAGGTCACATTCTGGAGCAATTTAAATGAACCTTGTAGTTCAGACCAATTGTTAATATGCTGCTCCGGTCGGACAACGACTTCAACATTGTAAGACATGCTCTACCATTAGCATCCATGTTTACTTCCGCAAACACTGAGCACTTCTTCTTTTTTATGGTGGGAAAATACTGAGAACGCTCTCTATGTGTGACGTTACTGTGCCCTCTACTGCGTTTTTCTTGATTTACAGCAACTTAATGGCTTAAACCTCCAGTTTAATGACGTCTTCTAATCCACCATGATCATCATTTTGTGGTTTCAAGTCCAGGAGATCACAACGTTCAGCATAAAGGGGGGCAATGGTTATGTTATGACTAAGAAGCCACAATCTTATGAGTTTGAGAACACACACTCAGAAATAGACATAGCCAAATTGTTTAGATTCAAGCTTACAAAACATCAACGAGGATAGCTTGACGCTTCTGTGTTTGATGTTATTTATACTGCACAAGAAATTTGCTTTCACAGTTGTTCATTTAAAATGGGGCAAGCAGCAGCAGGCTAAATGGTATACAATACGGATCGGGTTTGTTTGACCCCATATGCTTGAATAGATCGTAAAATAACAGCCGGAGGGAATAACATGTCTTCAGAAGTAGAGGAACTTGTTTTGATATCATGCTGGCAAGAAAAATCAAAGCCCAGAACAGGAAAAGCAGCTGGCAAAAACAACCATTACAAGTCTGTCATCCAGCTCTGGCAGTTTACTTGTTATTTTAAATGAGGTTCAGATTTGACCAGTGGATGTGGACGTACCAGCAGTTATGAAATAACCACAACAGATAGAACCACTGTGGAACTGACAAGCACCTAAAAAGGTGTCTGGATGCAACTCGTCTTTCTCGGTCAGACCATTTGTTATGGTCAGTGTTGTATAGTAACGAAGTAAAAATACTTCACTACTTTACTTAAGTATATTTTGGAGTACTTCATACTTTCCTGGAGTATGAAAATTTTTGATGACTTTCACTTTTACTTCACTATATTTCCGAACTTAATTGCGTACTTTTACTCCGATACATTTTCAATGTGTGGTTTAGTTACTCGTTACAAAAAAGCGAGAGAGAGAAACAAAGTGTTTTGACCCCACCTACTGATTAGCAAGTAGCAAGCAGGCTACCAAACAAAGTCCGTAGCCTACTTGCCTGGGCTTGTTCATCACCACCAATAGGATACACCTGTTTCGCTTCTCCCATTAAACACAAAGCAAGTCTCGCAATCAGCAGCAGCCACATGGAGGAGGAGACGGAGACCACAACGACTGCAACTACGTCGGACACGGCTCCAGGGGAACCACCAGCTGGTGATGAGAGCCCATGGCCTTATTTAAACACAATATACTCTTTCGTGGGTGTTAAAAATTCGTCGTACCGCATGCAGTGTATGTTATTCCTGCCCGAAGATGTGGAAATTCTATCTTACAAAAACTCCCCGTCCAACTTGAAGAAACACATTGAGGTAACTTCTTATGAAATGGTTATAATCCTCCTGTTTCAGTAACTATAGCTTGGTCACTAGACACTACTGTATTGTGAAATCTTGACCATAAATGAACTTTGTTTGGCATCGTTTCAGTTCCACGCGCGGTGTATTTAGCTTAGGCTTAATGTTGACTGTAGCAGGCTACCTAGACTCCTCTGTTCAAGGGGGACAGAAGCCATAGCGATAGCAATTTAGACTAAATTTAACGAATATAGGAAAGGCATGCAAGTTCAAAACCAGGTTTACCAAAAAGGTCTCCCTCTTCAAATGCCAATAAGCTGCATTTCCCTCCCAATTCTTTTTTTCTTTTGCATAATGACCAGTTGTGTGCACCACCTACTGACTGTAGCATTGACTGATTCACTGATTTGTGAAGTAGAGTAATCGTAACAGCTCTTTTTCTTCATGTTGGCCGCATTTTCTGTACTATTTATTTTTCTCATTTTCAACACTGACCTTACTTGAAGGGAAAACTTAAGGCTTACAAAAACTTTGTATTTTCTGTCCTGGAGGGTTTACTAAGAAGCTGGTTCAGTTGTAAAGCAGGTTAAGTTAACCTTGTGCTATAGGTAAAGCACCTAATTTTCTTAACTAAATGATGCCTGCAGGTATATCTATTAGCAGGTTTAATTTTGCCTGCACTTGGTTGTGTACATTATTTTAAGTGTATTTGACAAGTTTACCAAAATATAAAAAATGTCATTCAAACTGCATTTGCTTTGTTTTACTTTTTACTTGTACTTTTCATTACATTACTTGAGTACATCCATTTTTACAGTAATTTCCATACTTAAGTACAAGAAGTTTCAGATACTTTAAGACTTTAACTCAAGTAACATTTCAGTCAGTGACTTGGACTTTTACCAAAGTCATATTTTGGAGAGGTACTTGTACTTTTACTTGACTCTGAGATTTCAGTACTTTATACAACACTGGTTATGGTTTTCCAAAGTCAATAGAGGAACAGCAGTAAGTTTTCCTCCACATTTAAATGTAAAAAGGTGGTACCAATGACGAACAGGTTGGATGAAAGTTAATAACGACGCTGCATTTTTATATTATTTAACACGTTTATGTGCAGAAATGTAGCATTTGTTTTCCCCGTGCAGCAGTTTTCTGCCTCTGATCTTTCCATTTTTTAGAACTTCCCACACTTCACCCAACTATTTTATAATGAACTCAGATCCTGTCGACAGCGACTCATTCATACACCGAAAGGATGCTGTGCTGAGGCACTGCTGAGTCAGGGAAACCGCATAAAATAGAACCTTTGAGGGGAAAAAACAGGATGCTTTATCTCTACTATTGTAAGGTCTGAACAATATTAAGACAACATGCAATACGCAATAATTTAGAGATAACGATAGGACTTATGACAGGAAACCACAGCATTAACATTTCTGCTCTGAGTTTATAGAAAACAGATTCCAGATAATAACTTTGCAGCTAAGCAAAACAAAATGAGTTAGAAGATTTCCATCTCAATTATAAGGTTTTATTAAAAAGGCTGCTTTATCCGTTGTCTATAAGATGATGTTATTGCTTTCTAAACTGAAAAACAAACACTTGTCTTTCCACTACCAAAAGTCAGACAGGATATTGATTACAACAGTTAAAATACATTGTTCAATTAAATGTATTCATTGCTATTTTGATTTAGATACAAAGAGAAGAATATAAAACAGGGTTTCCCCCAAAACACTTGATAAGCCCGGTGATTGGATGTCAGGCCAGTCATTGATCCAGCGGCATGTCGTGTTTTTGAGTTAAAAAATGTTTAAAGTTGACAGGACATTTAAAAATATCACTTGATAGTTATGTGTTATTGAAAGATTAATATCTGAACACCAACTACAAAGTATTAAAAAATGCAAACATTTAAAAAAACTAAGATAAGTAAGCAATGTTTAGGCTGGTGGCCCACCAGGCTTATAATACACTGTAAACTGTAAAAATCCCCTAAATTTAGTTGTAGCTTTTAAGTAAGATCAATATAAACCATAAAGTATTGAGAAATAGTCAATTAAATCAAAAGTTTGTTGTTGCTTTGTTGTCCTGACTTACGTTTCCAAAATGCTAATGCTACATGCTAGCTGTTCTAATGATAGAAGCCAACGTTACAACAAAGGCTGAAAACAATTAATTAGATTAATTGTGATGGATAAATTACTGAAATTATCGTCATCTAATTTAGTAACTGAGTAATTGTTAACTGGAGCATACAGACAGTCATTTGCTGAGAGAACAACATTGGTGCAGTAATTAATGCCCAAACTGTTCAAAAAAATTAACATTTTGCATTTATGATACTCTACCCAGGACTCCTCAAGTGTTGTAGTTTTAGCTTTTTTCTGTATTAAAACAAAGGAAAAATCTTCTATAAGCACCTCCTATTATCCAATTATTAACCACTTAATCATCCAAAAATTGATCACCAGCTCAGTCCTACACTGTACTGAGCTTTTCACATGCTGATGCTAGAAGTACTTTTTTTTTCTGCAGATGTATCCTTTGATACAAATGATTAAGTGTAAACTAATTGTTAATTCAAATTAACAATTTAATGGTCAATTTGCATCTTCTAATGTATTTCTAATATTGTCTAAAAAGATCTAAGTCGCTAATTGAACAATCTGAACATTGTGCCATTTATCTGATTAATAAATTATTTGTCAACATAAGCCATAACTAAAATTATTGTTAGTTGTAGCCCTAGATACAATTCTGATTTCTCAGAACTTAAGGTCAGTAAAGCTCCTGTATCACCTTGAAAACACTCAAATCCAATTCCAGACTTTTTCAAACTACATAGGAACCCTGTGGTAATAACTGTACAACACAGGTGTCAAACTCCAGTCCTCAAGGGCCGCTGTCCTGCAGTTTTTAGATGTGCCACAGCTACAAAACACTGGAATGAAATGGCTTAATTACCTCCTCCTTGTGTAGATCAGTTCTCCAGAGCCTTAATGACCTAATTATTCTATTCAGGTGTGGTGCAGCAGAGGCACATCTAAAAGTTGCAGGACAGCGGCCCTTGAGGACTGGAGTTTGACACCCCTGCTGTACAACAAGTCATTATCCATGTCTGGTTACCATCACTGTTTCGACTGACTGTAAGATATTTCTGCAACTGTCTGACAACAACATTACCCTTGTGCTGTGTCATATGTTCCAGCTGCAAAACGAATCTATCACTCATAAACTAAATTATGTTCAATCCAGAGCATTCCCCCAAAGTGCTTAACTGCTTTCACAAGTGAAAGAGGAACCAAGCTAATGCTTGCATTTCTTCTCTGTCTGAGGCAATGATTGCTTAAAAATGGTCAAGTCTAATTAAAACTGGCATTACTAATTCTTATGTAATCTTCTCCTAACATTAAAGGCATTAAAAGCAACTGGAGATAAAAAGAAACTGACCACAAAAGTAGTCTTAATCAGATACCATCTTTACCATAATGTTGGCAGAGATACAAGCCTATTACTACTACAAGCCTGTACTTCTTAATACGTAGCTGCTCAATGGTTTTACACTACAGCTGTTTAATAACTACATGTCAACAGAAAAAGAATGTACTCAGTTATATATTAGACGTTGCTGGAGAAATCCATGTGATATCAATTACTGGAAGTTCCTAATCACATGATGGACATGAATTGTATTTCTTTCCTGTAAGCCACTGGAGTGTTGCAGCAGGATGTTAGACAATGAAAGCAGAACAATATTACTTTATTACTTGGACTTACCTGTCACCCTAATTGGCATACCAATAGGTCACTGAAGGGGTAAATGTATCTTATTTTCTATAGCCGTTAACTGTTTGAGCAGGCTGTCATAACAATAAGTCATACACCAAAAAACAAGTCAGAAGAAGCAAGACCAACCAACATTGACAAAGTGAAGCAAAGTTGCAGTTCTTTTGAAATTCCTGCACAGCAGTACAATGATGCAACACAAACCACAGTATTCAGTGAGTAACTGCCAGGACCGTTTTTCTTTTGCTCATTTTCCTGTTTCTCTTAACAGTTGGGCAAGGTTACTGAAAGCCATTTCTTATCTGCCTCAGACAAAATGTCGGTTGGTAGCGAGGACAGACTTGGCCTTTGTCTGTCCTCGTAGCTTCAAATCAAAATGTGCAACAGATTTTTACAGCGATCTGGAAGAATGACTAAAAGTAGAGGATGTAGGTTAATGCAAGTTTCCATCTGTTCTCAACCACCAGTGTTCTGTCAATGTGGCTGGTGTGTTGAGCAGGTGTTGCTGTTCGCTTCCCAATCAGGCATCACTCAACTTTTAAAGCTTTAGCTTCAGATCAGAAAGATGGTGACTAAATGATAATAGTCCTTTAAAGTGTTAACACTGATCCATGCTTCTTGATTAAATTGCAATAATACCTAAAGTACTGGCTTTCCGTGCTTTAAGATGCCACAATTCAAATTTCTGGCTCTGAAGTTACAGACTAACAGATTTCATGGAATATTTAGTCTGTAAAACGGACTATTAATCTGTTGGAACAATGTCTGGGCCTCTTTGAGATGAAGAGTCCAGTAAAATAAAGTTGTGGTAACTTGAAACAAAACACCCACCCTCTAAACCAAAACTAGAGTGGTACTTAAAAAAACTGCAATACCTTTTCTTAAAAACTATTTTTTAAGACGACCTAATGGTCTTGGGGTTACTCCGCAATCTCTAGAGCTTGCAGACAAGGCAATTGTTGAGTATTTTAACTTTTTATCAAATCATCAAACTTTTTAAGAAATGTCTCAATGGCAGGTAAAATAGTGGTGAAACCACAAAAGGTCCGTCTCATTTGTTTACGGAAAGAACATGGAAGACGGCAAGGAATATTGCAGCAGATAGTATCCATCTTCTTTTTTGTCTTTTCAGATCAGGAAAGAGATATGGGGTCAAGCTGGCAATTAGGTAATTTATTCCAAGTGCAATAACCATTCTTAACCAACCTAAATCACAACATTTACATATGGCATGCAAAATGTTTTATTCTATTCTATGTAATTGTTGTTATTGTGATTGTATAAATTTTTGTGTTCTTATGGTTGGAGAGCTAAAAGAAAAAATCCCACCTTCATGGACAATAAAATGTTCTTAAATGTTTTGAGGTTTTGCATATATAGTTGTGAAAAATCCATTGAACATTTTTACACTTTGACAAAAATCTATCTTATTGGGATTGGTGGTGATCAAGAAACACGACCACCACCATGCTTCAAAGTGGGAACCATGTTGCTAATCCTCCAGGAAAGCTAGATCAGATCATTTGCCAGGACAAAGGACAAAATAGAAATCCTACTGCTAAAATGTGACGCCTCTCCATTTTTGTTTGCATTTCATGAAAAAGTTCGTTGCGCTCATGTCTTCTGTGATTTTTGTCGTTTCCTTCCAAGTAATTTTTGGTGCAGCGCCACCACAGGCGAGAAGGTGAACAGGATTTTCAAAGGGTTTGGATTGTTTGACATGGTGCAGAGTGAAAGCAAACCTTGGCAGCTGAAAATGTAACACATGCAATTATGGTCCCCAATCGAACCGAGACCACTAGACTATCAGGTGTGAAAACACTCTAAGCATGTACAATTATAATTATTATATTATTATTTTTGAAATATCACTATTATGTCATTTTTTAACAAAAGCTCATTGTGTTTTTATTGACATCTTTCAAACATCCATCTTTGTGTAATTAATTTAAATAATGTGATAAAGTTCCAGTAATTAATGGACTTCCCTTTTTTTAAGAGGTCTGTAGATATCCAATCTTAAAACATAAAGCATGCTATTTCAAACTCTTCTGTCTTAGTCAAATTAATTAAATTTAATTCCAAAACAACCGTTAGGTAAAATTATATCATTATTATCGTACTGCTAGTAGTATTAGTTATATTTTTCATCACACTTAGCTGTTCTTTTTCTAGACTTTTGCTCTTACTTTTCTATGACGTGCAACAGTGGCAACAAAGTAGGGGTGGAAAATATTGACAAAAATATAATATCATGTTATATTTTTTTAAATACCTTGAAGAAATGAATAAAAAATACATAAAAATAACTAGAGTTAAAAAATATATATTTTTATATCAGTATAAAATTAGACAATACATTTAGTGTGTCAAAGAAAATAAAAAATAAATATACATGTAAACTAATTCTGGCCAAAAAATAGTTTGAAGTCAGCTACCATGTGTTTAAAAAATACTTAAATACAAAAATGAAACAGACTGTTGTGGTTCAACAGAACAGTAGTTTTACAAGATATTTATTTTAAAAAGTCAAACATTATATCGAAAACTACAAATCTTGTTTTACTATGAAAAAAAATCTTCCTTTTGAAAAGGAACTTTGTTAATTTTCAGTTCTTCCACTGGTCATCGACATCTCCACTGAAGTAATGACTGCATGTTAGTGTTTTGGTTTTTAGCTTTCATGTTCCTGCAAATGTTCTGCTTTTTAATAAACAAAATTAACCGGTATTACCATAAACAAGATAATATAATTTCCATTTTCATGATTTACTTGTTTTTTTCTTTTCTCTCTCTCTACCAAAAACTGGATGATAAAAGTCATCAGTCTTTTTTGAAGGACAATTTTGTACAGAGACTTCATGATTAACTTTATTTGATGTTTTTGTCCACAATCCCAAAACATGACTTTTAGGTTCATTGGTCTATCTAAATTCTCCTTAGGTGTGAGTTGCAGTGTTAAATGTTCTTTAGAATTTAAAGTTTTTTGGTCTTTGACAAAATGTTTGACAAAGCATTATTATGCTGTTACCATTATATTATTTGACAATGGCCTCAAAACAACATTATCACGATAACTTCTGGTACAATTTATTGTCCAGCGAAATTTCTTACTATTACAGCAATAATGAAGACACTCAGCCCCTCCATTCCTATGCCCTCTCTTTAGTTGTTCACAAAAAAGAGGGCAAACTAAAAGTGTTGTCACACTTTGGCCATTCCTCATAATTTTCTAACCCTTCTAAACTGCGATATAGTTGTCATGCTCCAAACTGTATAGCAAAGAACTGTTTGGACGGCAGTAAGTGCCATCAGACTCTTTTTGCCAGTAATGTATCAACTGATGCGAGAAATTAAAAAGGTACAAATCGCCACAGCAACACAGAACCGAACAAGACATGACCGGTTGGTTTTGGCCTCACTTTGAGCGCATAAACAGTAATTACAGAAAGACCCGTGCTTTGTTGACATCCTGTGAACTAGTCCCGTCTATTGTGGCTCAGACCGGCTTCACATGTGGCTCTCTTAGCAAAAAGACGAGTCCGAACATGCCGGGCAGTCAGGATGGGGCGTGTGGAGGTAAGTCAACAGAGTGCTATAAGTGTGCCGTTTGTAGGGTCAGCAGCGTCTGGTTAGTGTTTTGGTGTCTGGCAATAATAAAAGGAGGTTTACGACAGCTCCAAAGTGATTTGGGAAATGGTCAGGTGTGGAGTGTTTTGTTTTCTTACATCAAATTTTCATTTCCAATTGATTTGTCGTAGAAAGACACTCAACACAGAACCTGCTGATCACCTTCTCCATTGCTCTCCTGCTTTCACTTCCTTCTTGTTTCTTCGTCATGCATGCCTTAAAACAATTAAAATAAAAAATGTTTTTCTCTCCTCAGTCAATTGCTTCTCTGCCATCAACTGTTACACATCAGCAGACACAGAAAGCATGCTATTGTTGTATGAATTTTAAAAATGTTCCTGATTTGAATAAAAATAATGGTCCATAAAACCCTGTGTCTCTCATTTAGACTCACTAACATAATTTATCATCAAAGAATGAACATTTTAAAGTAAAAAAAAATAATTTAATGAGTTATAAAAATGTAAAATTTTAGGTTATGTCAAAGTAACGTAGTAATGTAAAAACTTAACTAAGTAAGTTGGGGAAACTTTTTAAAAATTTCTCTTAAATGACTATTTTTATTTAATAAACTTACAAATGTCAATAGTTTACATTAAGTGTTTTGAACTTGGCAGTTAAAGTTGGTACAACTTAACTGAGTCAAAGCAACAAGAAAGCTAGACTGAGTCAAAGTGAGTGAGTGGATTTTGTTTTACAGTGTAGAGAACTTAAATTTTTTGATAAATTTCTACTTCAGGAACTTTGTTGTCATTTTAAAGAACAACATTTAATTTCTGTTTTTAGATTTTACAATAAAGGAAACCTTAAAACTTTTGCGAAAAAGAAGATGAATACATTTCCTTCTATGTGATGTTGAAATTGAAAAAAAAAAAAAACAGTTTTGAACTTAACAACTGAAAAAATATATTTAAAATAATACCACAGGTATTTTTAGAGTGATTCTACCATGGAATATCAATTTACATGAAAAAACTGCTTAAGCCAGAATTTGTAATTAAATTTCTATTCAAAACATCAATTGGCCAAAAAGGTCCAAAGAGCCACGTGCTACCTGCCTTTAAAAATCCTGCAGAAATTGTAGCATCAACCCGCCATTTGCTCTACAGAAAGAGGGTTCAGCCAGAGACACAAACAGAAGAGCATGAAGAGGAAAAGGGGATACAGCCGTGTGGAATGCAGGGGGTCTTCAGGAGAAACGGAGAGGGGGTTCTGAAAACATTCCAGTCTTCACAGTGGGCCTATTCATACATCATTTCATTCACTTTCAATCAAACCATCTGTTTTACACCCATACTAAAGTGTCTGTCTATTTGTTGCTGAAAAATACAAGCAAAACTGACACTAAAAAAAACACATCATACCTTATTAAAGCTCTTTTGAACATAGTCATCCAAAAAAAGTACATTGTGTTTACAATAGGACAGTTATGGTCAGAAACAATATAAAATCAGGTATGCTGTGGCATTCAAATGTTGCTAGGTTGGAATCTATGGAAACAAAACCGGCCAAGAAACTAGCCACTGATTTATGCCGAATTCCGACCAAATGGGAATCTGTTTATTTCCCATCTTGGCAGACCTGTGAGAATTGTAACCCCAGTTTACCTTTTTCTCTTTACTTCGCACCAGGTGTGGTCTGCTGTAACTGTAGCCAATTGGCTTGAAGGTTCTACATAACTAGGTCATAACAAGTGAGAGCTTAATTCCGCTACTGCTGCTTCTGTATCACTTTAAACCAGTGTGTGTGTGTGTATCTTTTGACCTTTGACATTAACAAGGCTTTCAGATACAAACAACTAACTCACTGGCAGTTGAACAGGTGCACCTAATAAAGCGGCCTGTCGGTACAAACACTTTTTCAGAATATCTTTTATTTCCTACACAGTTCTAGTTTTGTTGTTGTTGTTCCATCCTTCACTTTTAGAAAGTAAGCCTACAATAACACTGCAATGCAACCAGACCCACTGAACTGTTTGCCTCAGTTGCCAGGACTGAACACGGTGAAAAAAATCACTACAAACGGGCTTTATACTTAAAAAAACTGCATTGTGACCTGGACACAAAAAAGTAGAACATTTTTAATAGAAATTTCTCTCTATAATGTCTGAAAGTTCAAGAAGACTGTGTACATGCATGGCGTCTTACCTGGTTTAGTGATGCTCTGGAAGTAAAGAACAAGAACGAAGAACGAGCAGAGGCACGTCGCCAGGAACAGACGTCCTCCCTTGGGCATCCCCATCATAAAGTCTGGCTCCGCTCGCGGAGCCTCCGACCCTCCGTCGCTGTCTCGCAACGGTTCATACGAAACCGACCGACGTAGGATGCGAACATGCGAGGCAATCGACGGAACAGACGGTCTCCATGTATTAACTACCGGAAACAAAACTGAAATAAAACATAGAAGCGACGGTTGGCCCGCGGAACCAAGATGTAATTGAAGTTCCGTGAACGGAGCGTAAAATTCAGCTCCAAGAGCGAGCTTTGGTCGGGATTTGTAACCAACGTTATTATTTCTAGCCAAAAAAAATAACTTGTACGAAAGGTGATATAATGTAAAGTTGATACCAGCGGAAAACAGGGGGCAGGAAAAGAGTTAACGGTCAGCTGTGTTCCGCGCATCTACAGTATGGTGTCTGTCTGAAGTTTGTCGAAGCAACACAAACTTCTCCTCCAAACATGGAGGGGGCACTGTGGCATGACGTCACACCAACCCACCAACTCTTCCCGCACCCCCGTCTATCATCTGAGCTGCATTCAGGAACTGGTGGTGCACAGAAACTCGGCTCAGCGCGGATCTTCATTCTGGTTTCTCTATAGTTTCTAAGCATAAGAATAATAAAAGTACGGCATATGTTCACAACTGGACGTCTGAGTAGGAACTTATGAAGATGAATTCAGACTCGGCCACTGTTTTTCAGCGGTATTTTCTTTGTGCTAACTTTCTCTACTAGGAGAACTTGAAGGTAGCACCTTAGCCAGGCTCTTCCTGCATTAATATTTACTTCCATAATATTACCTCTTCTACCTACTAAACAGAAGTCTGTAGTCATCACCATTTCGTATATGCGATAGTCAAGTGACTTCGAAATAACAATAGGCTTTGAACCAAGAGTAATATAGATACATATTTTTTTCAAGAGAAACAAAAATTATTCAAAAACTAGACTTGGCAACAAATCTTGCTATTTAAATCCTTTCCTGCTGTGGATTCCAACACCGTAGCAGGCAACACCTTTTATTTTCAGCACAATTTAAATTAGAATCACTCCAAATTGTTGAAAGCAGTTGTTTCGTTGTGAGGCACTGATGTATTGACTCATTGTCCTCTTGCTTCTTGCAAATTCCGTGTTAAATATAAGACAAAATTACTGCACTCTAAAGTTTCCAGTTTTAGCTCAGACAGCATGTGGAATGCAGGCCTGTGGTTCTAAAACTATATCCAGGCTGATTTTCTCTGGAAAGCCAACTTAAGATGTTTGAAATGACAAAAATGTATCAAATATCCTTAAAACAAAAGCACAAAGACAGAGTTCATTTTAAGCAATACAGAATTGACGAAAGACAAATGCTTGAAGTGACATAAAGAAGTTGCATGATAGAAATGCAAGAAGGCAAGTTGAATCAATTGCAAAAAGCACAACGGAATTAAAGCAACCAAAAGAAGAAAAGATGTTGACTGTACCTAAAACTAATTTGTTAAAGTCGGTGTCCAGGAACAGAGGTTTGTGGCCATCCATATTGGAAGTTTGAGTTTCCTATGTTTCAAAATAGACACTTAAATAAAATTTAAGTATGTTGTTCTGTATTTTAACAAAAAAGTATTTTCTCCCCTTGGACCTTTTCCTATTCTGTCAAATTACAACCACAACTTGAAATGTATTTCATTGGAATTCTTTATAAATGAACAACACATTTGTCAAGTTTGAACAAAGACACACAAGGTCTGCAAACTCTGTGCAGAGGGATTTGAACCCAGGACCTTCTTGCCACAATAAAACAGTCCTACGAACTGTGCCATCATGCAGCCCCAGTCATATTCAGTTAATTAAAAGATTATTGAAATGTTAATTGAGTTGAGTAACGCAATTCGCTAATTGAAACACGTTATATAATTAATGTTTCCAAGCCAGTAGGCCTGTTAGTATGATGATATGGAGTGGGCATTTATCGTATTGTTTATCATTAATCGTGAAAAATGACATCATGATAAAAATGTAAATTTTTCATTGTCTCGATAGATTTTAATTAATAATCTAGAATTTAAAAAAATACCAGAAATGCCATTTGTACCATTTTCTCCATGTTTCATAAGAGTAAATTAGTAAATTTGAAAATGATTGAAGGTAGTTACTGTGTGTGTTTTCAGAAATCGGTGTCCTGAAGTAGTTCATCTTAAATGGAAAAGTTTTTCCAATTTAGGTCTATAAATGTTGTGCCATGAAGTCACAGCCATACGGTTACGTAAAAAAAAAGCAATAGTTTCTTTTTATTATCGTTATCACAACAGTACCACAAAATATTGTGATAAAATTCTAAGTCTATAACATCCACCCCTATTTCCAGTTCCTGCTTACAGTTGATGAACACATTACATACCTATAGTAATCATAATAAAAATATCAATACAGAAATGTGGTCTGAACTGAAAGTATGTTTAATACCTGCTTAAAGAATAAGCTAATATGGGCAAATGAAAAAGAAAAGACTTGGGCAAACATCCCTTGATGCAGAATAAATCTGACCTAGCATAAATACTGGCTAAAAGTCCATAATACAGCTTTAGCTTGACTCCTATTCTCAACATGGTAAAGTTTAAAATTCCAAAGTCTATGTCATTTTTGTTTGCTCGGTTAAATATCAATTTAAATTCACAGGCATATTGTCACCAGACAAGCAGTTGAATAAAACGATGTTTTCAAATTACTCGGGCAAAAACAAATGTTCTCAAATGCACTTTTACTTACTGAGCAATGAGATAAAGTGGAACTCTCTATAATTAACTTTAATTGAAGCTGAACAGAAGTCAGTTTTGTTTTTAAGTCCTAAGTTCAAGTTGCTTTTGACTTTAGGAGTTACATACTTATAACCAAAATGGTTAATTATTGTATATTTATATGTACAGTATGTTAAGTCTGTTGTCTGTCATTTACTAGAATGATTTATACTGTATGAGGTGTTTCAATGATTCAGGCCAGGAAGAGTAGGTGAGTGTAAAGTCCAGCTAATGGGGATCCTAAACAATAATCGAAAACGAGTCTCATGATCAAATTCATGAAATATATATTCATATGTACACAGAGGCAGTATATTGTACCAAACCTTAGGATACATGCTGTATTTTTCTTCGGAATTCAGCCCACATGATAGTTACAGGGCAGGACTGAACCTGATTAAAGTCTAAAGACGTGGCGCTGAGCAAGTGCCATGTCAGCATGTGAGCAATGCGAGCACGCATGCTGCCATATCTGAGAATGCTGTAATTACACACATCATTAGATCTACAACACCATCATTAGACCTCCAACACGCACCGCGTCCTGCACTTCTTGGAGGCACTTGACAGAAATTTCAGACTCGCAAATGAGAGCGAGAGCTGGAGGATGCACAGGGAGAAACCATGCGGTCGCCGGGGCAGTGTTAGCATTTATCCGGCCACCCATAGGGCTCATATAAGTACAAACTGGTGGCAATGTCAACCCGCCTAAAGGGAGTGGAAGCATTATCATGTCCTTGCCTGCCAGTGCTGTGGGAAACTGCTGCTTTTTCATCCTCATACTTTCAAAAGCCCGTGAGCTAATTGAGGGACAATTGGATCTTTCACTGAGGTTGTTCTAAATGTATGACTCAAGACTAGAGTGAGTCATTCTGAAGTAAATTGCTGTAAATTGTGTTAACTTGTTTTGGCGTAGTAGAAAATAGGTGTGGCAGTAAATGCAACTTTGATGGTATTTATGATAAGTAAACTAAATGATGCATAAAATATTTGTTTTCCCCAACTCATTGTTTTCCTGATTTTGAACAGCAGTTTTAATGTGCAGCTTATTTGCGTTTTAAATTATTTACTCATCTGGGCAAAGTTGTGTCTGAATGAAGTACAAGTCTTCATCAAGAATGTCTGTTGGAAAGTACAACAGGCTGTCAAAAGCGCCCTGGGTGAAAGACTATTTAGGAGAAAGTTATGTTATTAACACTCTTGTTTCTTTTTAAGAAAGTTCAATTTTTTAAAAGCTTCTCCCAGACCTGGCCTTTCGAAGACAGTTATAAAGTCAGTCTTCTACCACCTGAAGAACATTTCTAGGATTAAAGGACTAATGTCTCAGCAAGATGTAGAGAAACTCATCCATGTGGTAATCTTTATTACACAATTGATTACTGCAACAGTGTCTTCACAGGTCTACCTAAAAAATCAGACAGTTTATAAATCACTGAACAGCCTAGCACCAAAATACATCTGCTGCTGTCATAGTAACCTTCCAGACCTCTCAGGTCTTCTGGTTCAGGTCTGGCCAGAACCAGAAAGAAAAATGAGAAGTACCATTCAGCTTCTATGAACCACAAATCTGTAAGAAACTTGCAGAGAACTGCAAAACTGCCGAAACACTGAGTTCCTTTAAATCAAGCCTTAAGATCCACCTGGTTAGAGCTGCTTTAGCACCATAATAAATGAAACATTGACCAACATATTTGATGTGTATTGATGATTTCGATGATGGCATTTCACAACATGTAATATTTATTGCTTGTTTCATTATTGGTGACTGTGTGATGTTTATATGATGAAAAGTACTTAAAACTGCAGTGTTGTTGAAATTAAACTTAACATGACTTGTTTTTCTATTACTTTAATGGATGTAGGTCCATGCTGGCATACAGAGAATTGTAGTTATAGCCACTGAATTATGATATCAACTAATCCTGCATGTTAAAACTTCAATACTTGCTGTTTTTCACCTAAAATGTTTTGTATTAATTTACTTCTAAATTTGCACAGGATTTCTTTCTTTTCTTCGCTGTCACAGTGAAGGAAAGAAAACATTTTCCATCGTAGTCATCTGCTAACATGTGTTTGATCAAGTCAGCTCTTCTTCTGTAGTACCAAACCACTTCCTCTGTTGTAAAGGTCTTCACTTCGGTCTCGTCATCAAAATGACAAAACAGTAACTGTCACCTCTCACTAAAAACGAGAAAAAAGAAACACTCAAATCAGAATTTCAAGTCAGAGATGGTAGAAGTCCCCTACATACTGAGAATGTCACTTCTGTAGTGTATAGCTTCAGTGTCATCTTTTGTCTTTTTACACCACACAGAGTTGTGGTGGTGAAGCCAAAGATGACAATGGATCTATGAAAAGAACCAAGTTAATCGTATTAGTATAAGAATATAAAAAATACAAGACTGTGTCTCTGGTGGCAGCTTCTGCATTTCATCATCAAACATTAGTCCATGTTTGGTTCTGATCAAACATTAGTCCATATCATGGTTGCTTGTGTTTTCTGCCAACATGTCACAGTTTGAAATCACCTACTTCACTCTTTCTGGTTTATTTCCCCAACCTGATGAAGACATATTGATAAGTAAATGTTTCCCAACCCTGATCCTCAGGGCCCATTGACCTGCACGTTTTAAACTCCATTCTGATATCAGTAAAACTCTGTTAATCAGCCATCAGTTCAAGTCATGTGTGCTGAGGCAGGGGAATGAACAAAACATGCAGGGCAGTGAGCCTTGAGGACCAGGGTAGAAAGACACTGTGATAAGTATCATTCTTGTTTCCAGTGACTGCAATCTTTGGTAGAGATACAGCAATCCGATATCAATATCTGTATCGGCCGCGATATTGAAAACAAATCTAGATTGGGTATTGGTGACAACGTACCCAATCCATAAGTGCAGATCTATTCAGTCTAATTCTGCTTTGTGGTCTGAGTGACATCATGCTTTATTATTTATTTTACATTATATTTAGAATTCCTAATTGCACTTTCTGAACCATTTTTAAGAAGATTTGTTCCAGGTTATTTTTACATGTTAAGCATAGTTTCAGTGTCTTTGTTTATTATTTTACATTGGCTGCTAGACTCCTAACTAACTGAACAAATTAAAGCTCATGTTTGACCAAGCTTGTGAAGCTGTTGGTGTATTTAAGTGTGCTGTACTGGTGCAGAGTTATTAAATAAACTTGTAAAAAAAAAAGAGAGAAGTTTTTAGTGAATTCTGTTCTGTTTTTCTGTATTATATCAGTATTGGCCGATTCTAAACCTCAGATATCAGTAACATATAGGAAGTGAAAAGAGTGGATCGGTGTATCCCTAATCTTTGGCTATTTAACCAGCAAACTCATTCCAAGAAGAGGTTACTTCCTAAAGGTCCTGAGGTAGAAAAATGATCATTCAGGAATTGGGTCTAGATGCCTGGAAAGGGGTGTGAATACTTTTCTCAGTGCTAGTTTAAGAGAACAGAAACATGCAAAAAAGTAGCAGTGACTCACTGGTTTAATTAAATCCAGCCAGTTGGGTCAGAGTGGACAGAACTTCAGTGGACAACTGACTGACTAATTTGCCTTTCTCTGCACCAGCAGGCGGAGAGACTAGATGGCTTCCTCAAAACATATTGTTCTGATTAGTGTCCAGACTATTTAACTTGATAATGAATTGCATAAATGGAGTATCTATTAAGAACATCAACCAGGAAATGACGGTGGAACTAACACACTGTTTTCATCTCCTTGATGTGTTTTTAAGGTATAAAACTAAAGACGTTGCCTTTTCTGTCATGGAACCTGATCGTTTTTAAGAATGAGCCACCTATGAAGATCTAATAAAAGTCTTGGATTTCCTTCATTAAAACGAAACTTAACAAAGGCCTGGTCCAGAACCTGGTGTTCAAAACAAAATGAATAAACTTCAGTTGATGGGGCGCCCACTTGGTGGCGCCACTGCTTATGTAACTGCTTTTCCTTTTTATTATCTTTTGTGTTTTCTGTTTTCTCTTCACCATTTTTATGGATTGTAGATTTCACAATTTTTTCCACTGTTATATCTCTTCGAGAGCAACCGTTCTATTATTTATACTGGCAACACTTTATTTGACAGGTTGTGAATAAGACTGCCATGACACTGTCATAAACATGACATAACACCTGTCATGAACATGAGTAAGTCTTCATGAATATTTATGAGTGTCATTCAGTAAATCATGACACTTTTAATACAAAGTTGACATTATTCAAAATGTCTTTGTTATGACAACTTGACATTAACCAAGAAATCATGATCTGACATAAATTTGTTATAAAAGTATTACTACAGTTACAGTACATGTACAGTAACAGTACATTACAGTATAACATATAACACAGTAATCAGTTACAGATCAACTGAGAGCAGCGTGTACAGGAGGATGATTGACAGGACTGAAATTCTCGTCCTGGTTCTGATTGGTTGTTTCCTGTTAGCACTGGGAGAAGGCAGAGGAGATTGATTTTTTTCAGTTTATCTACCTCATATTCCACTGTCACGACATAATGACAGTTTTTACAAACCTGTAAACAACATATTTTTTATAAACGTTACATACTGCAGCTTTAAAGATTTAGCAACAAACTGAAAAACATTTCTATGAAAATGTGTCAGAGGGCAAAACTAAAGAACACAGAGCCTAGTGAATGTTGGACCTGCAGTTGTTTCAGATGCTGGCGCCACGCTCGTGTTCCTGACTGGACTCCCTCGTGGGAATTGTTCTCCATCCTGAGATCATGAGCAGAAACTGCAGCTCAGAATGCCTCCATGCTGCTGTGACAAATTTCATTAGTGGGATCTGGGCGAATGTTTGACATTTAACAGCTTTCCCAAACAAATCACTTCTGCCAAATATTATCTCAACACTTTTACAAGCCCTAATGCCAAGAAGAGAGCTGCTGCAATGCAGAGGTTTACTATTCCCACCTCTTCACAATAAAATGCTGCTGAAATACATAAAGCGCCATGAACGCACTGTAAAGTGAACCACCGCATGGCAGAAGCCTTCTGGACGCTGGTCCACTTCAGAATTTGATAGTTGCAGATAAAGATTTATAGTTATGATGGCACTGCAACAGAACTGAGGTCTTCTCATATTACTGTTTATAACATTTATTTCCATGACCTTGTTTTTTTTATTGAACATTAGATTTAACAGCTAAAACCAATGAAAAAATATATGAAACTCATGAAGAAGTTTTTAATTCTGGACCTAGTTCAAAGATAAGCAATCTTACACACAATGTTGTGATTATAATATACTCTCTCTCTCTATATATATATATATATACATACTCAGACCTGAACTCACTGGTGCTCCCAGAAAATGTTCACAGCCAAACCAGACCAGTAAAAACTTTAGGGGGAGAGCACAGCAAAAAAAATCCAACTATTATTTATGTATTTTTTTCATTTATTTATTTAGTATTTCTTTGTTTAATAGGTTTCACTGAAGAAGATGTCTCTGTATGCCTTTCTATGACTAAATCTTGTTTTCTTTGCCAAGTCTAAGCTAAAATATGAGCAAAAAATGTTAATAATTAAACAGTTGTAACTCATAGACATTAATACATATTAGTGCTATAATGACAGATGGCATTGAGAAGCACTGCAGTGATGGTGTACTAAAGGGGGCGTGTCGGAAAGAGTAGGAGGTTCTTAAAGAGACAGAGGCCAATTTCATGCAAAGTCAAATTTCTTTTACATTATTTTTGATATACAGTAGATAGCATTTTTTAACAACTGAAGATAACATAGTTAGTTGTCTGTCTTATACAATTGCACTATGTGACTGGAAACTATATAATACTCCCTCTCCCCATAAAACAATGTAAAATAATCATAAAAATTCAAATTCTTTCCTATCAAAGTGTATTTTATCCACTCCATTAGCATTATAACAGTCAAACTCTTATTTCAATCTGGAGAGACTCAGACGGAGATGAGAAGACAATTAGAAGAGTTTATTGACAAACAGAATTTAAAGTCTTTGGTGCTCGGGCCCCGGCTGGGGATAACGGTTATCGCAGCGTTAGCAATAGGCTTCAGATGAGCATCCCCGATGCTGTTAGGAACGTCATCCCCCAGGGCCCGGCACTGGTGGTGGAGGTTGAAGAAGGGTGCGGGCCTCAGGACGGGGCGAATGGAGGAGAAGGGGTGGTGGTGCGTTGAGCTCGGCTGGAGAGCGAAGGACACCATGAATGAAGGTCCTTATCAGCTGGGACTTGGTCGATGATTGGACGTAACGTGGCTTGGTCCGGCGTTGATAGGTCGACGATTGTGGGCAGGTCGCTTCAATTAACGGGTCCCGGTGGGGATAAAAGAGTCTTCCAGTTTGAATTTGTGCCTAGGCTTCATTATTGCTGGCCAGCGTTTTGCATGTTTTCACCAATGTTTCAGAGCTTTGTGTTTGGTGATCAACTTTCAGTCTTTGGTAAAGTGGTAAGGTGTGTTTGCCATCACCCTGCTCTTCAGCTTAATACTCAGATTATCTACAAATCAAGTGTCTCCTTAGTTTGAAGAAACATGTTGATAACATCAAAAGATTTATAATTTCGGGCTTAATTGTCATTGATACATGTGAAGATAAGCTTAGCTAAAACCCTTTTTTACGACTCCTGCCTACATCAAGCTGAAAACTAAATGTCATATACCAGACAGCGCAACATGACGGCCTGTGATTTATGTTCTGCTGATTTGTAAACTCACTTAACACGATTCTTTTTACCAGAGTCCCAAAGCGCAGGGATGCCTTTAGTGGCTAAATCTGTGCAACTTTGATGATCTCTTTGGCAGTAATTACTATTCTTCATCATAGTTAGGTGGTCTACAGATGGGAGTAGTCCATCAGAACCCCCCTCCGAGTATTTCCACATGCTGTGTGGAAGATAACGGTCCGGGTCGTTTAGCTTAAATGAGAGCCTCGGGTTGCAGCAGTCGTGTTCTGAGACGCCACATCAACAACATTAAAACGAGCTTATTTGGTTTGCGAAAGCTTTAATATGTTCATATTTACAGAGTGTGGAGTGCAGGCCTGACGACTGGACCGTCATCCACCCTGATCCTATGGATTCTTGTCGAATCTGATATTTTTCTTTTCTTCTAAAATGTTGGATTCTGCGACAGAGACTTGCTTCTGGTTTTCCCTTCTGGAAACTTTAGTGTTTTCTGCTTCGGGTCCAGCTGGAGGAAGGTGGGAGCACCCTGGATCTACTGCAAATGGGTTGTCAAACCACAATGCAACCACTTGAAATATTCCCAAAGTATACAACTTTAGTCATGTGGCACTTGGTCCACAGCAGTTCCCTCCTCTCCCCCCACTAAAGCCTTTTAGCACAGTTTATATGAAACAGATGCAAAGCTGGATGCGCCCCGACATCAAAAATATGAGGGGAAAAATGTATCACAGTACATATAATCTGTAAAAAGTGGACCCTGTCTGTGTGGAAACTGCTCTTTCATTATTATTTTTAAGATTTTACTGTTAAATTCTACTATGGTGCTGATTTTTTTTATTTGACCAGAACTGAGTCATAATTAGTCTGCTTTGTCTTTTAAGGAAAAATCTCCAGAAAGCTTAAATCAGTGCATCACAACTTTTGGTAACACTTTATTTGACGGGTTGTGAATAAGACTGTCATGACACTGTCATAAACATGAGTAAGTCTTCATGAATATTTATGACTGTTGTCATAAAATGTAATTTGGTAAATCATGACACTTTTAATACAAAGTTGACATTATTCAAAATGTCTTTCTTATGACAACTGTACATTAACCAAGAATCATCATGTCATAATAGTAGTCATAATAATGTCATTAAGTATTATTACACTGTTAAAAGATTTAACAAAACAGTAATTAATATTTCCCCCAACATGAAATAAAGCGGAACAAGTAGGACCAACAAGTAGCTTTATTACACTTTCAAATGATTTAATAACAGAGTCATTAATAATTCTTCTTACATCAAGTGGAACAAATAGCACCAGTTATGAAGATTTCATTAAGTGTTATTACAGTGTCATTAATATTATCTCTTACCTCAAGTAAATTGAAACAATTAGCAACAGTTATGAAAATGTCATTAAATGTCATTAGTGTCAAATGCTATATTAACAGTCATTAATGTTAAATTTTACCTCAAGTAAAATGAAACAAGTAATTAACTAAATATAGCAGAAAATGAGCCAGTTGTGGCCGTTGGGCTGCGCTTTGGGCCCCCCTGGGTTAAGTAAAACAAAAACTCCTGCAGAAATATCATAGCTTTTTTTTTTATATCATATTCAACTTAAGTATTACAGCATGAAGAAGTTGAGTCACATTATTGCGTATTATTGTAATAGTCCTGACACTCCTCACTCCTCAATAGCCCTGACTTCTCTTTCTCTACTGTGTCCACACAGTAGAGAAAGAGAAGTCCTTAGTCCTTTATCTGCAGTTAACCATATCGCATTTGTTTCACATGTGCGCTGCAGCCCTGAATGAATCCCTGTCATTATCCAGAGCGGGAATGAAAATGTTCACATTTGCAACATTTGCTTTGGGTTTAGTTGGGTTGGGTAGCAGCTAATGACAACAGGCTGCTGTTTGTTGTTAGAGATGAGCAGCAGAAGTGAAAGAGGACTGAGTCCATATGGCCACCAGACAACTGGTCGGCCCTTCAGGATCCGTCCACACTGCCATCTGTCTCACTCTCCGCAGAGAACCGCCTGCTGGGTGAGAGAGCGCTGAGCATCACTCCAGAGAAACCCGGTTTGTTTTTCGGAAAATCTCACATTTTTCAGTTTTCCCCCTAAAAAAATAATAAATGGCATTGCTACTTAAGAAAGGGATCCAGCCCATTTGGAAATGTCCTGCTCTAAATTTCCATGGTGTTGCGTTAGATCCCAACTGTCAACTGTTGTTTTGCAACAGGTCATTCAAACTAGCCAACTCCTTATTGGTTCAGTGTGCAACAGACAGAAAGTTAGCTAATGAAATGAAATAACTATGCAATACAGAATATAATCAATGAAAACCAGCTGAGGAAGGCTAACACATTCTGTACCTGATGTCTTCTACAAACCAACATCTGTCTTACACCAAGAAGTGGGTTACTATCATAACCAGCTATCACAATAAGAAAAATACTGTTTAGATTTCCCTGCATTAAACATTGTTTAAGCTGTTTAAATTGTTTAAACTGTAAATAATTGAAACAAAAAATATTATTTTTATTTTATTTCCATAGCTTTGTTCATAAAAGCCCTGGGTATCATGGCTGTCTGATTTTATAGCTAGAGTCAGATATTAAAAATAAAATAAAATAAAAGCAAAATATCAAACTTGTCCTTGAGGAGGACGATTCAACCAGCATGGATCATGCTAATTTAATTTATATTACATTAAAACTTATATACTCTATAATGCCCTATAATGCCCATAAGTATTGTATTTTTGTTAATGTCTTATTCTTTTGCTGTCTGTGTTTTATTTGTTCCTGTTTCTTGTTAGAAATAAAGGGAGGGAACTTGAGTGGAGGAAGCAGCACTGCTGCATGAACAGACTTCAAAATAAGAGCAGGAAAACATTTAACTTCTTGAATAATTCTGAAGTTGATAACCAAAACTTTAACACAGATTTGAAAATGTATTCAACTGAAACCTTACAAAACAGCCAAGTGATTTAGCACTTAAGAATTTATACATAAAAATTAACTTAGGCGAAGTTGAGAGGACTAAATGTTTCCAAACGTAGCAAAATCTATTTGTTATTTTGGTTTCATAATTTTTGATATTTGTTTCTTTAGTGGTTTTATGTCTAACTTCTGGTTTTAAGCTCTGTAAAGCTGGGTTGTAGAAATAGTGCTCTATAAATACACTTCAATTCCAGACAAATTGAAATAATCGGAATAATGAATCAAAATTCATTCATTCTTTTTGATAAATTAAAGGTTTAGTTCAGTGGTGCCCAAAGTGGGTCCTGGAGGGCCGGCATCCTGCATGTTTTAGTTCTCTCCCTGGTTTAACACACCTGGATCAAATGATGGCTCATTAGAAGCCATCTTCTCAGGAGGTTTTTACTACCAAAAGGGAGAGAACTAAATCATGCAGGATGCCGGCCCTCCGGGACCCACTTTGAGCACCACTAGTGCAGTTTAATAAGGTGAGGTGTGAAGCATTACTACGAAGAAGAGATTTGTATAAAAAAAATACATAAATAAAAAAACACAGAACTTTTAGTTCTTGATGGTTCTATACTACAGAGACATTGAATTGGACAGGAAACCATGACCCATCGTTTGTCGTCCAACATCAGTGTCTGACCTCACAAATCCTCTCCTCAGGTATTCCTTGTAAACACACTCCTAAATTGTGTACAGAACCCATTCAGCCAGTTTTTATAAGAAACGTGATATCATTAGACGTCATGCGTATGCAAAGAAAAGTGACTGAAAACTTTTGAAAAGTGAATTTACACTCAACTCTTCCAAAGTGAAGAGGAGATTCACTTTGGAAAACAGCAATTCATGATTTCTCACAGTCGGCTTGTGTGTTTTAAAACATATTAGTCCCCAGCCTAATTTTTGTTGTGGTGTATCTACAGCGCCTCCTGGTGGTCCATTAGGAATGCTACATGATGAATTTCACACATTCAAATTAAATCTGCTCTTTAGGATTATCGATCTCTCTGTTTATAAATGTCAATATCATTTTCATATCATGAAGAAGTTCAGTTTTTTTTCACTCACTTTAAAAAAGAGAGATGCATAGATTCTCCTTAAGAACATTTCAAAAGAACATTTAGTTCTTTTAATTTTGATTATTACTAATCAGATTATTATTAGTATTAATAATAATAATTGTTATTGAAATCTAAAATCCCATATTGCTGACAATTAAAATATTACATTAGATCAATAAAATAAGACATTTCAAAAGAAATGGTGGTGAATGGTGTGTTCATTTCTCATCCAGAGAGCCAATCTAAAGGCTCAGGGAATGTTTTCAGGTGTTTTGAGATAATTACCTATTTATTGAGTTCCCAGTAACATTTCAACAGTTTCCTAATATTCTGAGACATTGAATTATTGGTTTTCAATCATATTTCATCAAAATTACAAAAAAATGAAGGTTTTAAATATTCCCCTCTAGGTGTATTGAATGCATAATAATGTCACCTTCCAAATAAAAGGCCTAAATCATTTTTTGCCAAATATGATTTCCCTCCCCTCCTCCCCCAAAATCATCTTTTGACTGAAATGATGTGATTTTTTTTTTTGGAGGGGGCGAGGGGGTGGGGGGTCATTTTTGGTAAAAAACGACAGCCCATTATTCCAGGAAGGTGATGATATATGAGTTTCACGGAGAAAATGCAAAACAACAGATTTGTGTGGAATTGATCACGCAATATTCAAAAAGCGCCACCAGGAGGCACTGTTCACACATCAAAAAACCAGACAGGAAGATTGCAACTGGGAAGAATGGAAAGTCATTAAAAAAAAGTGACAGACAGACAGGCAGAGTCAGAAATAAGGAATTGCAGTTTTCCAAAGTGAAACTACAGACAGCTGTGTGTTCTGTGCCAGCTGAGAATTTGAGCGACCATCTATTTCCTGTATGTGGCATCTTAAAAAGAGTTTCATCCTGGCCACACACAGGGTTTGTTCAGTAAAGGCTTTAGATTGAGTCTAATTATCCCTGCGTTTTGTGTCTCTTTAGGGAAAAGCATGAGACTTCTGATGGCTATTAAAAAGTTCTCGCCAAGATGAAACAACTGCAGAGTCCAGACCACAAATCCATGTGGTCTCCAGATGCAAAACAAACAAACAAACAAACAAACAAGCCCTCAATATTCTTCAATCTAACTGTGTATGGAGGCAGAAATAAGCATTTTCAACGCATATTTTATGAAAACCTTGATGACACACTATTTTTTTAAACAACCAGTCCCTACAAAAAAATACATCTTATACCACAACAAGACCAGATTAAAGGGAAATTAGACTTCTGGTCTGCAGCTACCTTTTGGATGCCGTTTGCATTGTTTGGGTTCCGTCCACAGCTGAGCCCAGATCCTCACAACACTGAAGAAAAACAGCTTCTTGGAAGCCCAAACCCGTACTAACACCATCTAACATCCTGTGACAGAAACCAGGAACGACGTGTAAAAAACAATTTATCCTCCTGAAGTCGCACCAGAATGCTCTTCCAAGAACATTTAGTGGTCTGCCACATATTTAGAGGACTGAGTAAAATCCTGAGGAGGATTACTATTGCAACAACATATTATCAGTGGGTTAAAACAAGTCTGTCTCTAAACCCAGCTCACACCCAGCTAATTTCAAATTGTAGTCCTTGACTTTTCATATAAAAAAATCTCAACAGAGTGCCTGCAGAGTGCAAAGTTTCACATATATTTACAGGAATTACTGAATACAGCCAGGCCTTTGCCTTCTTACGCAATTCCACTTGACTCTCATTTTTCTTCAGTCCTCCCTCTGGGTTTTCTCCCATTGCGCTTGATTTCTCCATTTGAATTTCATCCTGGCCAATCAGCAAACAGAACGTGTTGTGTGCGATAATATGTAAAATAAATGCATAAATGATATTGTCTACCTTTTAAAGTTTTATAATCTGAAATTAGGAATACATTTTTAATTCTTTAAATTACTTATCATTATTCTTATTAATTTATTTATATAGTCGATGTTCATGAAGTGACTGGCAACCTCTCCATGGTGACCCTGCCTCTCGCCTGTTGACCGCTGGAGACAGGCACCTGCCACCATCATGACCCCACTAGGGTTAGGGATGGATGGATGGATGGATGGATGGTGTTCATAAAGTGGAGGTAGGGTAAGGGATATGCAAATGTTTTCCTCTAGACAACAAAATATTCATAGAGGCATAGGACTTTATTTTATTTTACCTTTAATTACCCAGGTAAGTTGATTGAGAACACATTTTCATTTTCAACAACCACCTGTCCAGAAAATATTAAAACATCATACAAAAGAATATCATAAAAAAAGGAAAAAATAAATACAACTATATCCACATTGACTACATGTACTATAAGACACATGATAAGTCATGTTTCAAGAAAAAAGGACAAAAATGTCTCTTTGGATTGTAAAGGTTGCTGACCCATGCTTTAGTGGATACTTGGTAGATTCCCAGTGCAGAACTTCAAAGCTTGGTGTATAATCTGTTATAAAGTCAATTTAAAAAAAGCTAACTCTGAAAATGAGATCGAGGCTCAGAGAAATTGTCTGCTTTGGGGTTATTTGTACATTTCTTCCAACTTTCCTTTCTGGTTTCTTTGTTTCAGTTTCATCAGATTGGGCTTAAGCGGTTTAAAAGTGTGTGTACGCCTGCTGTGAAGCCTGTGAGGTGCACACAGCGTCTCTCTGTCTCCCTCCTATATCAACACCGGTTTGTGTGCAGGAGAAGGGGTCCGCATGGCTTTTGTGTGTTCGCATTGTTTATGCATCTGGCCACCGCTCGGCCCTTCAGGATCTGTCCACACTTCCATCTGCCACTTTCTCTTACCGATAAACATCTCTTCGGGTTTTTGCTTCTCGCCCGCCAGGAGAAAATCCAAACAATTCTAGGGAAAACAGGGGGGGTAGAGTGGAGCCCAAAAACATACAGCTGGTGTACGACTTTTGCCAAACAACAACTGGCACTTAATATTTTCTCAGTTTGAGTTGAACTTATTGTGCAACATGATCCATTGTGCCTGAACGGCCAGACAAGCTTTTGAACACATCTGTCCCACATTAGGCGAACTCAGCAGCCAGCGGAGCTGCCAGTGGTCCGTGACTTCCACAACTCCTGCAACGCGCAATTAAGCAACCGCGCATGCAGATTTCTACAGTTTTCTATGGCAACTTCCCTTCAACTGATGTCAAGCTTTTGAGTTGTAGGGGAAAATAAACATTGAATGCAGCCCACATCTTATGCTTCATCTTTTTTTAAAAGGTTTCTTGGCTCTAGTATCTTTATTTGAAAGTGGTCAGACAGGAAAGTGGGTAATGAGGGGAAAGACATGCGGTAGATGTCGTCAGGCCAGGACTTGAACCTGCGAGGGTTGTGGGTTGTGATCTACCCTTGTGCCTCTACATGCTTCATCTTTACTTTTTCTTTAGGTGAAAGTGGTAATCATGCATCTTTTAGAGGAGATCTTTAGTCTGAGTCCCAATAATGTGAGTCTTTTTATTCCAGGATGTCTGGTTACTCTTAAAAAGCCTTAGCTTTATGTGTGTGTGCTTGTGTGTGTGTGTACACAAAATAAATCATCTATCAGGTTTAGGAAAAAAGGAAAAAACCCTACACTGTGTTTATTTTTTATGTGCAAATATCCATTATACACACAGATGCTGTTTAAAAGGGAATATTGACAATAGTTTTCAGAAGACAAACTGATGACAGTCCCAGAGGTTATGGGCTAAGCAGATGATCATATTACAGATATAAAACGCTGAATTTATGTGTGAAAAGATAATGGTAGATAATGGTAGATAATGGTAGGGCAGCAAGAGCCAGAGAAGGAGGGTAAAGCATGACCTCTGCTGATCAAAATGAAAACTACCATCAGAGGGGAAAACATTTTAAAAAGCCAATAAGCCAATAATGATAACACTACTATCTTTTTCACGTGGTGTACATTTGCTGTTCTAATTATTAAAATTAATTCACTTTATGATTTTAACTTAATCAGAAAGAAAAATCTGATTTAGAACAACATATAAATAGATTAGTTTATTTTGCACAATTAAAATACAGATTAAAAAAATAAAAATAAAATAATAATAATAATAATACAATAAAAGGCACTATTATTATTATTATTATTATTATATAACAATAATGATAAACATTCTTAAAAAACATCAATGCAAATGACACAAGGTCAAACTACAGCTGCTTTAAGATGTTCATTTTTCTACTGCCAGATTTATGCTTCCATTTAAAACTGAAATCTTTCCTGCTTCATCAGCCAGAATAAGGTGGGCTGTGAAAGATACACCAGTTGTTCTTCAACTTTGGACAAAAGGAGGATGGATTTACAGAAGTCTACGAATCTGAACAGTTTTCGTTGCTTTATTATTGTGACGTAATTGGCCTTTGAATGATGCAGCACTTGAATATGGACACACCCAGTGTAACCCTCTTCTAAAGGCTACAGCTAGCAGGAATTAAAGTCATGAATAGTTAAGGTAGTTTTGAAGACAAATTGAAGTCCAACACAGGGCCGAGTACAAACCAGCCTGTTTTATACACAGAGGGTCTGGATCCTCGACTATCGAGAAACGACTCTACTTAAGTTTGACATTTTACGCATTCGCTAACGTTTAGCCGTGTAATGTGCCAGTTCAATGCTATGAAGCTTACTGGAAATTGCCTGCGCTGTAAACAACCATCTTCCACTGCAAAGAGAGTCGAGCTGATCCGAACGAGTCCACTCTTCATTTGAACTCAATATTTGGAAACGTGACCAACATGGACTGAACGGGTTTGATCACTTCCTGGTAAAACTAAAACTACAGGCAGACCGCAGAAAAATCAACGTCATCGTTCACAACTTCTCCTTCTGTTCACTGATTGGCCTGGTTGAAATTATACTACTTCAATGGGAGAAAGACCAAATAGAGCAGTGAAGGGAGATGAGAATCATGAAATATTTAATGTCCCTCAGAATTTATGTATAGCTTGTTCACACTTGTGCTCAGATTCATAAAATGCCTGTTTTCCTTTGTGTTGATGCATCTTTGCTCAGTTTGCTCACTAACACTTTTTCATGTTTTTGCTTCCCGGTATCCTTTATTTCTGCACCGGTTTGAAAAAGTACGGGTGCTGCGTAGGAGAGCGTGAAGAGAAACGGTTCTCAGGGATTCAATTCTTTGTGCAGCAGGGAGAAGAAGAGGGTAAAAAAAGGCAGCATTTTTGACAGGTGGGAGGTCTTCACAACTGGATCATCACACAGTCAGCCATTCAGAGAAAATAATGTGTCAAGTCTTCAAAAGGCAGTCAAAGAAAGTGTCAATCATGGAAGACAGGAAAACCCAGGTGGGAAGATTCCTCCCCTTCCTTTTCCTCCAACTTCCTACCAGGTTCAAAAGCCATCCGTTTGATTCAAGTCCTTTTTCTTTTTATTTAGCGTTGTCCCTTTATGTGAGCGGTTTTATATTCCTCCGCTCCATCCCGACTTCTTGACAAGCTTGATCTCTCCCTCATGTATCCGTAATGAAAGTCTGTCTCCTTTCAACGGCAAATAAAGACGTTTGTCGTGACTTGAAACTGTGCGTTGCACTCTATTAGCAACTTGCCAAAAACTATTTGTCTCTTTTGGTTCGAAGCAGGAGAATTATTCCCCGCCACCGGCCCTGTCACAAACAACAAAACGCTAAGAATGAAAATTTAATACATACATGCTCGGCAAATAGAATGTCACAGCCCTCCATCTGCGAGACGTCTGCGAATCGTTTTGTGTTAAATTGTATTGACTGTTGTTATGTAGCATTTTGCTGCGGCTAGATTACATTCATTTGTCGAGTGGTGTTTTTCTGCGCTGGGACTTATTTTGGTCTGGAAGTGGCTGTCACAGGGGGAAACACGGGGGATGTGAGTAAAAAAAGGCATAAATGGACCGGGCAATATTCACCGTTTTTACCGTGAGGGATGTAGGTTTTGATTGCAGAGCAGAAATTGAGAGGGAAACAGAGTGGAAGCAAGCGTCACAAGGCTGGGTAGAGACAAACAAATCATACGTCCTGGGACTTGACCTTGTGCTTGAGGGCTTTAGAGAAGTCAGTATTTTAATCTGAACAATTTGAAGTTTTAGGTAGCTCCCTAGACAGTGTCATTCAGTTCACATTCAATTCAAGAATACTTTACTTGTCTGAAGGGAAAATGAAATGTTGTTGCAACTCATTTAAAGAAACGTCTGACAGAAGATTGTTCCTCGATTTGAACTTCACAAATTGAACTCCTCTACAGTTTGGGGTTGTAGTTCAGGTATTGCTTGAGGTTTTGATTAATTGTTCCCAGTTGTAAAAGCAGAACTTTGTTCCCATGGTTATGCATTATAACAGTTACACAACAACAAGTAGGACCAAAAATCCTTCTATCCGCAAATACTTGGGACCCCTTCTATAAACACTTATAACATCCTATTTTAATCATTCAAACACCAAATATTACACTGTTATGCACATTGGGAACCATCCAGACACTAGCGCTGAATGTTCCCTCTCCTTTGTCTTGGGTCTTGTGGGCACAGAGCAAAAGAAATTGGAACTCCTGGATTGGCTGCTTTTGTGTTCAAAAACTCCTTCCAAACCATTTTAGAGAAGTTCAGTCCCACGCGTTCTCAAATTCTCTACAACTCTCTTTGAAGCCGTTAAACCAAAATATACTTCAACAATGTTATAGTTGAAGTATGAAAAGTAGACAACCAAGTTATGAAAACTTTTTTCTTACATTTCACCATTCAACAAATTGTTTTTCGGTAGAAGTGGACAGAGCACTTTAAAGTTGGGAAAACTCCTTAAATAATTTAGCAAAGTCTTGCAAATGCTGGCATTTTAACGGGAGTGTTTACACTTTGAGCAGCAGCGATGTGAAGCTGCTGTAACGCTTCACATCGCCTTTACAGTCAAAGCTGTGGAGAAGCATCAGTTGTGGACACACTTTATAGATTTAGCTGTGTAGCTGCTGCATACTTAAAGCTTAAAGACAATCTAAATTAGTAAAAAGCTCAGTTCTATAGCTGCTGTTTTAAAATGCTTTTTTTTTTTATTAAATTGAAAATGTGATTCTCTTCAGTCAAGCTCTGCTTTTTGGATCTTTTCCCCACCTTGAGTTTTCCTGACTCAAACACTCCTCAGCCTCAGAGACACCTTCAGAGTGGGTAGGTCAAACATAAGCACAACATATGCCAATAATTTGTCCAGATTTGACATAATTAACAGTAGGAAACATAAAAAAACCTATATTTTCATAAGAAAACAGATTTTGCGGGTTTCCAGACATCTTCCCGACATGTTTAGGCTGCTGATGGAGCTGCCTGCGAGCCGCATCAAATTTTAATGACCGACTTTTGCGATGAAAGCAGCACCTCCTATTGCTTTCCATTTCAACATGTTCTTTGTGATGCCAAACGCCGTCTGAACCCCCTCCCCCACCTCAAGCCCCTTCCTCTCCTCCCCCTCCTGTATGTTTGTTAATGAGAACTAACGGCGCCGCGTCGATAATAAAAGCTCTCTCCTTTGATTTCTGCGTGTTTTCCAGCACTGCGGAGAAATCAAACCGCTCTGATGCAACCTTGACTAAAAAAATAATAATAAAAAAATCTAGTTAGTGGCCCTGCAACAACAAAATAAAGAGTCAAAGTGGTTGCTTAGCAACAGATACATCTTTCTCTCTCTCTGGCCTTCCTCCAACAGCATCTGCTGCTGGAGGATGTTTTTCATCCTATCACAGAAAAATCACAGGTTGAGATGACTCAGGGTCGCTTTCTTCAGTCAACAAAAAATATTAACAACGTGACTCCTGTAAGAGTTTTTCTCCCTTTTTTTTTTTTTACAGGTCAGAGGTCAATATTAGGGTATAAGACATAGTAGACTATTGAAACCCCAAAGAATCAAAACAAGAATCTGATTTTCTCTTATCTGTTTCCAATATCACATTTCCAACAAAAGTGGTGACTTATTTTTTTATTCATACCTCATCATCCTAGTGGTCAGTACTTTTACCGTCCATTGGATGGCGCCATTGCTTCACGTTACTGAGATTCCTCGAGGCGCCGTCTCTGTGTCACACACACACGCGCGCGCCCACGCACACAGAGAGAGAAGTGACGGGAGTCTCCAAATACGGTGTGCAGTGTGTACCCCTCTTGCTGTGGCACGAGCACTTAGGCTAGTTGATCCTTTGATGTGCCTGAAATAGGCCTGCAGTGAGGAATCATGGTTTCAGAGAGGCAGCGGAGGAGCACGCTCCGCTTCAAAGCAGGTGCGCTTCGCCCCTTCGCATCCACGGCGCTGTGTGAAAGCGGATGAGGACTTTATTTCTGCACCGGTTTGAAAAAGTACGGGTGCTGCGTAGGAGAGCGTGAAGAGAACCCCCCAAAAAACCAAATAAAACAAAACAAACAAACAAAAAAATAACAAGACACGTCGCGCTCGTTTGTTGACAACAAAATGAAGTCCGTCGTTGCGACACGGACGGAAACTCGAGTTGGTTTTTGTGAAGGTAGCCTGTCATAGTGGCAGTTTGGGGGAAACTGTTGTGAAGTGTAAACTGACTCAAAAATATTCACACGCCTTCAAAACTTTATACTTTTGTTTCCATGCAGTCCACAAACGTTGCTGTTAGGATTTGATCTGATCAAACGGCTCTGCAACCTCTTGTGGTTTATTTGGTTATGGATTGAGACAATTGTTTTAGGGTTTTTTTTTCTTGAAGTTAATATTAATAATAATCTATTAATAGATTATTGCTCACACATTAATATGAAAATTTGCCATCATAAAAAGGATCACGACAGAATCACAAAGTTTCTTCCATCAACAGACACAAGTTCATGTGTGAATAATGGTCAACAACTGAGCAACCTTGTTACATTTGGGACTAAATAGGTTCTTATGAATAATCTTGGCCAGGTTATAATAGTTTGGGCTTTTTCATTATGGTTCTGTTATTTCTTTTTGACTTTTTGTTTGTCTAATTCCATTGGTTTTAATTAGTTTTAGAGAGTATTTGTTAGTTTTTATTAGATACAGCAGTAGTTTTAGTTTTTTCATTCTGGTGTTTAAGTAAATTGGGTAATGAATACTCAACAGAAGAAACCATTTTCAAAAAATATATTCAATTACTGTTGAACAACCAACTGACTGGAGTTTTCTTCCAACTTTTGCGCCGCCAGGAAGATTATGGAGTTCTGTAGTTTGCTGACAGCTGATGTAAGCTGCTTGTATGGAAAAAAAATAATTCACATCAGTATGAAAGACTAATAAATAGATTTGTAAACACAAAATTGAAGGATATTTGTAATTTCAGTATGTTTTACTTAGTTTTATATGTGCACAATAGTTCCAGTTAGTTGTAGTTTTCCCCCAATAATTAATGTTATTTATTCAAGTTAACAAAAAATGCTTTCTCAGTTTCAGTTTTTGTTTTGTCAATAGTTTCAGTTCATATAATGACATCTGCTCTTGGTTGCTCTTATGCTCTGAAGTTTTTATATAAAATCTGCAACAGGCTTTTAAAAAGAACAAACTTTGTTTTGTGTCTTCATTTTCCATACTGATAGAAAAAGTTCACTTCATTTTACAGTGTTTTTTTTCCCCCCTTTTGGAACAGATGGCTCATTTTGTTCCAAAATCTGAAAATACAAAATACATTTAAGCTTAATTTTGTTAGCTTTCATAACAAAACGTTTAGCTGGAACAGTGGTGCCCGAAGTGGGTCCTGGGGGGCCGGCATCCTGCATGTTTTAGTTCTCTCCCTGATTTAACACACCTGGATCAAATGATGGCTCATTAGAGGCCTAAGAAGAACACTGACCTGCTGAGGAGGTTGTTACTACCACCAGAGAGAGAACGGAAGCATGCAGGATGTCGGCCCTCCAGGACCCACTTTGGGCACCACTGAGCTAGAACAAATATCTGAAATCAGTTTTCATGGTTATTTTGTAGCAACGGAGCCAAAAGTGAGAGACAGACAAAATGTAGTGCAGAATTGTGAAGTATAGGGAAAATGATTTTGGACTTTCTATTTTTTTACTAATAAAATCTAAAAAACAAAAACCAAAAGTGTGCCATGCGATTGTGTTTAGCTCTCATATCCCTGAATAAGATTCAGTCCAACTAAATGCCTTTCAGAAGTCATCTTGTAGTAAGAACTGAGTAAATGTTGTAAAGGAATTAAAATGACATCATGATATATGGGAGATTTGTTGTTATGAATGTTACAAAAACTTATTTGCAATTTATTTGTAATCTCTTGTAAAGAACATAAATGACTTACTAAGTGACATAATGACTGAGTGTGACTGCAGCTGCAGCCCCACAAACAGAAAGACTGTCCATAAAAACACATTCAGTTAGAAACAGACTTCTTCCTGACGCCTTAGATAATCAAAGTCAGTTTTCATCACTAACCTGCACATGCAGCTGGATTTAATCCTATTTTTAAATGATTAATATTAATTGACGACGAGAATTGCTATAACAATCCCTGCAACAGTTTTAATCTGTGTGGTTTCAGACATCATTAACTGGACTTTATTGTCAGATTCTGGTGGCTGTGGTAAAGAAGCATCTCCTGTAGCAGTCTGTATTACTGCAGTTCAGAAAAAGCCTCTGACTGAAGACACTGTGCTACCTAACAGTCTCATGAAGAGGATACTCAGAACATTTCGAGCCACAGCTCAGATGAGACAAATTATTTACATGACAACTTGTAGTAGTGCACGACACAAATCTGAATCTTATGGAAGAGTTTTTAAAATATAAACTGAAGTTAGTTGTTGATCTATGAAAAAAATGTAAAAAAGAAAAAAATCAAACTACATGACTTATCAAGTCATGTAGTCAACAGTGCTATGGTTCCATGACATTGCGTTACCTTACAGTCCATCCTCCCATTTTCAAAGGTTTACTTTGTTTGCCTCTGCAAGGTTTGATAAACTTAACAAATTAACTTTAATAAAAGTTAACTTTGGTAAAAGAAACTTAGATTGTGAGCAGAGCAAAGAAAACCATCAGCTTTTTCTGCGGCTCACAGTCATGTTTGTTAAAGCTGTGAAACAAAGCATTAGCCTTGGAGAAGAATGACTTCCCAGAGAGCTTTTGTTTTTCTGTTTCAAATTAAATTTGAAACTGATGATTACTCTGTATTCTGATGTAAAAAGAAAGCTAAATAAAAAGCAATTTATTCTGGTAAAAGTGGAAAATGAGAAGTCGTACCTCTGCTTTTGATGTATTGTGTCAAACATGTTCAGCACTTAATGCCACTTAGATTTTTATCTTTCTTTTTTTCTGAAAATCCATCTGTAATATTGTACAAAATGTTATCTGTATATTGTACAGTCTTTAATCTGGATTTATTTTGGTTCTACATATTCAGAACCAGATGTTTACATACATAAAAAGGCACAGAATCGTTTTCCTACTCATGTTAAATTAAACTAAACATTTCCTGTTTTGTGTTATCTGGAATTAAAATAGCTTTCTCTCTTTACTAAATGGCAGAATGATTAAAATTTTGTTTCATTGCTTTTATCAAATTTAAAGTTTCCTTTTGCTAAGCCCAGATAATGATGTCAAGGATTCAAGTGCGTCTCAATCCACAACATTTACTGCAGAGCTACACATACCGCTATGTTAGAGTTATTTTACTGTTGTAGACAAAAACAAAAAGCAAAAAGTTTTACATGCAGTTATTCACTATTGAGGCAACAAAACATACTGCTCTGAACAAATTAAAAACATGAAAAAAGATACAAATACAAAAGTAAGAAAGACGTGATTCAATGTTCAGTCATGGTCAAACGACTGACATCGCCTGATATCCATGTTAATCTCTAGTGAAAGTGTTGGACATCAAGAATTCAGCCAGTATGTTGAAGTCTGGGCATAATTATGTCTTCCATATGGACGATGAACATACCAACAAATTAGCCACAAAGTAGTTTAGGGATAGCAACAACCACGTTTTTAATCGTCCATCACAAAACACTCCGGTAGAATATTTGTAGCGAGAGCTGAGAAGACGTGTGCAAATAAACCAGACTCAGTTCCACCAGTTCAGCCAGGAGGAACGGATGGGTATAAAGCTACCCAAAATACAACTTATCATAGATTTTAAAAGACATTTTTAAAAAATGAGTACATTTTTCATTCTGGGATGGAGCAAACAGAACTTTGGTAGACTGAACTTTGGAAAGTTCAAACTAGCTTAATGTCAGAGAGAGAAAAAAAAATACAATAAACTAAAATGTTCCTTCGCTCTCCAAACAAACTAAAACATGTTCATTCATTTATGCAAACATAATGTCATCCGTTTGCATACAATAGTTAAATGTTATCATGAGCAAATGTTTTCAGAATTGTATTTGTAGTCACATCCGTTTGACAAATTAAAAAAGATCTGTTAAAGAGCATTGAGTTCTATGTTCTGCACATTACAGAATATATAGGAGTTATTATCATCCAAACTTTGAAGTCACTTCCTGACTTCCTTTCAAGGAAGCCATTACTAACAGGCTTTTAAACATATATATCTATTTTAAAAAGCTGTGAAGATGGCATTATTATTTTTCTGTTTTGTAGTGACAATATTTGTATGTTTCATAGTTGTGAAATATGACACAAAATAAGAAGCAATTTATGAGACATTCTGTATAATCAGGACATAAAGTACACAGAGTAAAAGTACTTATATGAATTTTATGCCATATTAAGAGCTCTATTCATCAGGCCAGCAGCACTTCATGACTCCATTTTCTCAGATAACACCACATGAAAAATCTCACAAAAATACAGTCTGGAAAATTGTGTAAGCTTGTGTGGTTTGGGGTTTTGTGGCCTAATTAGTCTTATAAATCTGCTGAAAATCTATGCAGAGGCTTCTAGTGCCACTGCCGTTTGACATATTCCAGTTTTTTCCCTCCCATGAATCACCTGGGACATATTCTGAAAAACATAATCCTGGATCCTCCTGTTCATCAAGTTCAGACTTCGCAACATAATGACACAATAAAATATAAAAAAAAGAAAAGAATGCACATGCAGCAGAGAGAGGGCAAACTTTTAGGTTGTTATAACTGAGGTTATCCATTTTCCATCAAGGCCCCTTTGCTCTGCGCTCACATTAGTGCAATCCCTTATCGCTGTCGTGGTCCAGACACACTCAGATCTGGGCAGTGAAGGGAACATTGAGTTTTATATAAATCAATACAATGTCCCCAACACTTTGCTGCTCCTGGCACACCAGGGGAGATTATAAAGCGCTCGGCGGCGTCATCCCTTCCAATCATTTCATTCTGAGGCAGGAAATAAGAGCTGAACTGAAGGAATGGAGCGGGAGGGGGGAACACGGTGACAAACAATGTGGTGTACTTCAAGGTGACAAGGGCTCACTTCAATTTGCAATTTACCATCAATTCCCATCAGCTGCGCCCATTTTTGCCAGCAAATTTGGTTGCTTGTTTGCTAAAATGTGCTTGATGATCTAAAACATTTAAGTTTGGAATTTAAGTAAAGTAAAGTAATCAGTAAGTAATATTTTCACTGCATCTAAACAGTCTTGAAGCATTTTGAAATGTCAGAAACACTTGTGTAATTGTTGAAACAGGATTTTGTGCTAGACAGTGTTTGATTTGCCTACAGAGTCAAATTTAGCAGCTAACATGGCGGAAAAGTCAAACCTTTAAACAGTCGGCTGACACTGCAGTGGAACCCTGATTATTTGTGATTCAGTTTCCCATCAAATTAACTTCAGCAATTAGCAACAAGTGCAAGTTGGCTTGTTAAAAACCAGCCTCTTGTTCTATGCTTTGCTTCGTGCTCAGGCTCTGGACCCTCAGTTATTGAGAAACGGTGGTTTCCTGGTTGTGTGGAAGTTTTAAACGATTGGATATGATTTTACTCAATCGCTAACATTTGGCCGTGACATACCTAATGTCAGCTTGATGAAGCTGCGCTGTGAACAAACCCATTGGGAGCACAACGTGACAAACACTGTGGCATTCTTCAAGGTCACAAGCTCTCCTACATTTGCGATTTCCAGTCAATTCCCATTCCCAGCAAATTTAGCTGCTTGTTTGCTATCCTCAAAATTAAACAAAGTGCCATCCTACCACCTTTTAAGGTTAGCTAGTCAACACATTTAGACCACTGGCGGTTCTGATATCAGTGAATGAGCTGACAAGCTGTTAGAGAAATCTCATTGAAGATGCTATTCATAAGACGCAAGCCTAACAAGCGGCGAGCTTAAGAAGCCTTTCAATTCGACAGGTATTCAGACTTTGGGGAGATGGGAACAGGTCGGATTAGATGGGATAGTCTGTTGCCTAAGCAACTGCAACACTCCAGTGTGTTCGAAGAGGTTTGCTTTATCTGCCAGGATTACACCAGACACAAGGGGAAGGAGGGAAGGTGGAGAAAAAAGGAAAAGAAAAAAAAGTGTTTGCCTGAAGTCAAACAGTTCAGATCCAAGGCCAAACGGCGTGTCGAAACGAGGCTAAATCCTCGCTCGCTTTAAGCAACAAACAAAAGAGCGGGAGCAGTCAACAAGAGCACAAACAAAGTTGAGTGAATCAAATAAAAAAGGTGACAAGAAGGAGGGACGAAAGATAAGAGGTGGAAAATGAGGCTAATCTATGCTAAGTCCACTCCAGAAAGAAAAAAATGTTTCGGAAACGGCAGCATTGCATGCCTAAGCTCTCAGGTGAAAAGAAACTGGATTAGTTTTCTAAGCCGACAAGTGGAAACAGTCAAGCTGCACGGGACATGTCAAAATCCCCAAGAACTCCTTTATCTCAGAGAGGTGACACTGGTTGATGTTATTTATTTACGTCCTCTGCATGAACGCGTGATATGTCCCGTATTCATCACATCATGCTGACGCGCTTCCTTATATTTCTGAATTTTCATGAAGAGATTTTCGTGGGACGACGAGGAAAACTGTGACACAATGCACACGAGGACTTTCATGTCTGGAGCTCGCGGGTACCTTTGAGGAGACTTTGACTTTTGTTTGGATCACAGGAACTTTCTTTCTGCAGAAGCTCTCTCTGAATTTTCTCTTCAGCAACCAGAAGCTAAAGTATCTGGGAGTTGTTTGATACCCATCATGAAATGGTCTTTTAAAAAGACGCAACATTCAAAGGTGACTGTTGATTTCCAGCTTTTCAGAAAGGAAGATTCAAAATTTGTGTGTACAAGTCAAAGGTTTGGGCTTGACTGTTCATTGAATAGGTTTAAATTTATGCATTTATTTTAGGATCTTGTGGCTCTATAAGACATTATCTAACAGATCCTTAACAGAAAAGAGGTTAAAGAGAGGAGTGGAAGAGAGGCAGTAAATAGGAGTAAACCTCGGGTGTCTTTACTCAAATAGTCTTTGTCTGATAATAAAATGTGTTTGATTATTTGAAATATTGAAGTTTGGCAAACTTAAATGCGATTGTAAATGCCATGTAATTGTTAAGGTTAAATGTTGTGCTACACAGAGTTCAATTTGCCAACAAAATCTAATTCAGCAGCAAAAATGACAGAAAAGGACGACCATTTTCTCCCACTCTACTCAAAGCTCTATTCACAGATACTCTAGGATTTCTCCCATTCACTTAGATTCCTCTGGTAGAATTTTAACTGGGCCAATCAGTGAACAGAAGGAGTTGTGAATAATGACCTCAATTTTCTGTGCTGTTTTCAAATTGTAGTCTGCTAGTGCGTCGCATGGCGTGGTGGGTGGATCGGGGGCCATGTGTGAGGAAACTGTAGTCCTCATCGTTGTTATCCCAGGTTCAATTCCCGACCTTGGTGCGTTTGCTGCAAGATTTTCTACCTATTGTCAGAAAAATCGAAAAAGTCTCCAGACTGGGAATCAAAACCTTCTCGCTGCAAGGCAACAGTGCTACCAACTGCACCATTGTGCAGCCCTATCCAAAAACAGACTTAAGAAATGGTGTCTGCCTGTACTTTTAGCAATGGCAGCAGAGAAAGTGAACGAAGCCATTCACTCCATGTTGGCCACGCATCCAAATATTAAATGAACCTCAACAGCCGCCTCGTTCAGCTCAACACTTCTCCCTTGGCAGTGGAGGACAGTTGTTTACAGCACAGGCAATTTCCAGTAACTTTGTAGTGTTGAAGTGGCGCATTGCATACGTCACAGGAAAACTTTAGCTTTTGGGTAAAATTTCAACAGAGTTCTTGCCTCAAGTAAGCTTAGTTTCTCAAAAGCTGAGAAGCCAGGCCTTCTATATGAAGCTAATAGCGTAAAACAAGAAGTTGTTTCCCATAAAACCAGCTTCAGCGTGTCAGCAACAAGGGCAAGTTAGCCTGGTAAAAACAGGACGCTTTGTTTTGTTCTACCGGAAATTTTGAGCACTGTAAACACACCTGTTGGGAGGAGGACCGTGACAGCTTTTCTAGTAATAAAATGTCTTAAACATTCCTCTTGTTCTAACTCTAATTGCTAAATATTTGGAAGAATGGCAGATTTAATGACAGAGTGAAGGGCTTCGTTCACGTCCTCCTCTGCCAATGCCAGAAGTACATCATACAGGCAGAGGAAAATCATCGTCCAAACTAGTAACTCTTTCTATTTGCTGATTGGCTTGCTTGAAATATAACCACAAGAATCAATCTAATTGGGAGAAATCCCAGTCAGAGCACTGAAGGGAGATGAAAATCAAGTCAAATTGTGCAGGAAAGCAGTGGCCAGGCTGGGTAAAGGGTATTTTTCCCCAAATAATACAAGTATGTTAGTCTTTCCACAATGTGCTTTAACAATTAAGGTTTTTCTTCAATACTTCAGCCTTGAAAGCCTATGATAAAAAAAAAAAAAATTCTAAATGACTTTAATGCTGTTCAGCATAGTGAAATTCCTCCAGTCACAGTGAATTTCCATAGACTTTCATGTGGTAACACCTTGTTTAAATCTGTGCCTCGCACATATTTCAGCAAATGCCACTCAAATGTCTCTGTGTTTTCATGCTGAATGTGAGATTAGAAATGGCACAACTGTTGCCCGAAGCTGCGCAGTGAGATAAAGACTTCTCTATGTCTGCTAAAGCCTCCGCTACACGAACAAAGTCTTTCTCTGAAATTATTTGGCTCATCAAGCATCAATTACAACTCTTGGTTGACTAATCCCATGATGAAAATGGGCAAACATTACACTTTAAACACACGTGCGACCACAAACGGCAGCAGAGCAAACTGGATTATCTTCCTCTGAGGTGATGTCAGCAGCCAGGCTCGGTTCGCAGGGGTGTGTGGTGGTGTGTGTGTATGAGCGCGGTGACATGTACACTACGCGGATGCCAACGCTGTACTAAGGGGAGCAGGGAAACACAGAAGATCTGTGTGACTCTTGCCATGTCTTCACAGTGGAGACTTGGAAACTGAAGCAATGAGTGGCGGGTGGTGTGTGTGTGTAGGTGTGTGTGTGTGTGTGTGTGTGTGTGTGTGTGTGTGTGTGTGTGTGTGTGTGTGTGTGAGTACAACCCTGCAGTGAATGGCCTCCACGGGAAGCAAACTAAAATGTGCATTTTCAGCCAAATTACATTTTTACTTTACAAAATAAAACCTGAAATGTGAAAGTATGGGTTGAGCAATAAAGACTTGGAATTTTAATTGCGATATTTTGTGGTACTATTGTGATAGCAATAAAAAATTATGATTATCATTTTTAGGTATGGCCTTGACTACGTGGGACAGCGTTCATAGTTCATAGTCAAACATTGTAAAAACAAATTCCCATTTGAATCGGAAAGAAATGGAAAGCAAATAAAGAAGTGAGAAACATTTAATCATGTTTTCAACTTTACTGTATTTATTGTTTATTATTTATCTTATTTCCAAATGGAATCCATCTGTGTGTAATTTATTCTCAAAGGACAGAAATTCAGCTGATCTGTGAGGTTTGTTAGAGAACATTAAAGCTGCAGTATGTAACGTTCATAAAAAATATGTCTTACATATTTGTCAAAACTGTTACTATGTTGTGACAGTATAACACGAGACAGATGATCTGTGAAATAAAAACAAGCTTCCATACTTTCTTCATGTGGTCCTACTGCCATCTGCAGAAATACACAGATCTCGATCAGAAACAACCAGTCAGAGGCCGAAGAAGGGTCTTAGCGCTGTCAATCACTCTCGTGCAAGTATTTGCAGCTGCAGTTGCGTGAAAAAAGAAATCATATTGGCAATTTTTTTTTTCAGATTTTTATCTGTGAAAAACTTTCACTTCATAAGTATTCCCTAATTTCTTTGTCAGTTAAATCCCAGTATGATAAATTAAAGTTTGTGCTGCAAAATTGTGAAAATCTCCAAACTGGTATGAACTCTTTGGCAAGTATGTTAAGAACAAGGAAATAAAAGCATCTTTAATGTTCATTTAAATCCAGCGAATGCTCCATTAGTATGGTGATGGGTTTATTTAGGTTGTTGTTATCCAACCATATTAGTGCGACCTCCATTTAGCCCGGCTGCTCAGCAGGTCAGTGCATTAATGGCGAAACACTGAAGGCTGCCGGGTTTGAGGAAACAGGGGTGAGAGAGGGACTTTTAAATATAATGCTTAATAATGGGAGGACATCTAGCAGCTAATATGCACTCACAAAGGCAACCATGTTTACTGACATGTTGGGAAAAATAAACCCAATGCTCCACAGAACCTTGGAGTGACAAAAACAGTGAATCAAGAGAATCAGCAACTGGAGAGCTCCAGGGATGGTTAAAGCTGGAGAAGACTTTGAGCATCACAAGGCGTCTCTTTCCGTTTCAACTGCAACAGCCGCTGGTCGGAGTGTTTTATTTACTTTGTGAAAACCTAAGAGATCAGGCTGACATCGTATTTGTCATTGAGGCAAATCCACCCCTGGATGGAGCACTCACTTACTCCCCTTTCGTGGAGCTTTTTAAAAAATATTTTACTTCTACGTTTTGATCCGTCTCCTATGTGAGCGGATGCAAGAGGCAGCAGAGGAGAGAGTAAAACTTCAGGTCTTTCTTAAAAATAAAACTTCTTTCATGCAGCCAAAACTTCCAGAATCTCTAAAGATTTGATTCTCTGTTCACGTAAAAGTCTGTTTTTGGTCCGGATCGCTTTGACGGAACCAGAGCTGTGAGTCTCACATTAAATATTCTGTTTGACAGAATATTTTATCCACAACTCATTACTCCTACTTTTTTCCTTCATTTTGCCTCAGAATATATCAAAGTGTACCCATCATACATACCTATCTCAGTATAGTTATGTAAATACATTGATTTTATCTCCTTCCTATTTAGTTCATAGGATTATAACCTGTTAAGAATTTTTTATTTCTATATAGATATATAATTTTTATTTCTTTTTTTTTTACATTATTACATTTCATTTACTGAGATACTGGCTGGAACCTTCATGTGTCTGATGCATAAACAACATTTGCTAACAACAACAGCACTTGACAGTTGAATGGGCGTATTAACACTTTGCATCGATCTGATGGTTGCTAAGTAACAGATTAAAAACAATACATATCTTTATTGTTGAGCTCATATGTCTGTTTATTCAATAATTTAGCAGCAAATAGGTTAACCTATTTTGTTGATAAGTAGTTTTTGGTTAAAATGAATTACGCTAGCACCTTTGCATTTTTTTTGTTGTTGGATTTTAATTTTTTTTTTTCGGAAACATTTTATTTGTTTGTATTTACTTTTTTTTTGTGGTTTATGGTTGAAATGCTGAAATGTCTGAAATGACAAAAAAGAAAAACACTGAAAAACATACCTGTCAGGTCTAAATACCTATTAGAGACAATTTAAACAAACATAGGAAAGACAAGAGAGTTAGATTCTTTGTTTCTCGCGAGGAGAACGGACAGAGATGTGCTTTCAGTTACAAATCTCCTACCGCTCTGAAAAACACATCTCCCGCTCCTCTGTTTTATTGATTTTAGGAAACCTGCCACACGGGGCGCTGCAACTCTAGGGGGTGGGGTCAAAGCATTTTAGTTGCAGTGCCACAAGACAATCACTAAACTAAACACATGTTATCTACAATCTAAATCCTTCTTGCTCCAGGCACGGCGTCGAATGGGACACGTTGTATAGCTTCAAAGCCTCCAAGCACGGCGTCGAATGGGACACGTTGTATAGCTTCAAAGCAACGGCTTTGTAGCACAAAGAACAAAGCAGAGTTTCCTCCAGGGTTGTAAAACTCAGCTGGGAACAACTAACACCTCTATTTCCCAGGGAGGCCTACTATGAATATCTGTCACCTCCCTCTTCCAAGGAGGGATTAGGAAGAAATCAGAATTAATGAACACACAGAAACATTATCTAAATGTAACTACAAGACTACATAATACAACAAATATTTGATAATACTAATAATACAATTTACCCAACAATACCTCACAATAATGAATGTTAGTACCCTTATAACATGTGGTTTACAAGATGAATTAAAGAATTCTGTTCATAAAAAGCAATTTTTCTATACAATATTAAATTGAATTGCTTAATAAAACCACATGCATAACTGTAACATGTTTACCGGCTGAATTTCAGCATGAAGAAATCTTAACGTCTAGAAACCGACTCTTCTTTTTTTGAGATATTTGTCACTCAGCGGGTCACTCACCCATAAAGCCATGCTTTCAGGTTCTTTAATGGAGCCCTCTGGGACCCTTTTGATGGCTGTCATTCCACCAGCAAACACTCACAGCATGCCAACTACACACAGAAAGCCAGCGCAGTGTTTGTTATCTGGAATGCATTTCTAGTCCTGTTGGAATACTCTCCATTCCTGTGACAAAAAAATCACCTGAAAATCCTAATGAAAATAGACAAAACACTTGATCATGATTTCTTTAATTTCGCATCTGGTGTAACCCTGTTGAGTACTGACAAGCTATAGCCAAACATTTGTGATAAGCATCACTTGATGAGGATGAGTTTTATATCTGGGATAATGTTGATTGTCATGCAGACGGCTCCCATCAACCCCATCAACATTTCTTAGTTAGCGGAAGATTCAGGCCAAAACCTTTAAAGGGGCAGTTTTACGTAAAATCAATTTTTTGATCTGTACATCATGTCCCACACCAAAAAGAGCTCATTATAGCTGCTAGCTCTCAGTGAAAACGTTGTTAAAGAGTTAACAGAGGAGCCATGTTGTGATGACTCTCTATAGACGGAGGTTCAGAGCAGGAGTTTTAAAGACACAGAGACCCAATTTCAAGGCATTAAATTGTGAAGTCAGCTTTCTCTTAAGTCATTTTTGCTATACACAGTACGTTTACAACTTAAAATAAGGTAATTATCTAATCGTGTAATACCGTCCCTTTAACACACTTGAGATATAAGAATAGAATCAAAGAGACTGGATGGGGGAAGTAACGGTCTCTATCGCGGCAAGGTAAAAGTGCAAACAGTTTATGTCCAGCATGTGTGGGGTCTGCAGAGATGTTCTTTGGTCACCAAAGGATAATCACATGTTATCTTGTAACATTGCAAAAGTTTATATCAGAACATAGTAAATATGTGTATAATCAAAGCTAAAGGTGGTCCACGTTTTGGGGTGTGTATTTAGTTAGAAATGTATTTTAATATATATGTAGAAACTATAATGAGGCCGAAATGAGAGTCACTCCTTTGGGAAGAAACCAGTGAGGAGTAAAATGTTATAGAGTGTGAAGTGCAAAGGTACAGGGGGATGTGAATAAGAGCAGTGAGAAGCACTAAGGCTGCCTGGACACTGATGTCCAGATGTGTGTCGTCCAGCCACATTTAAATTGCTTTCAGAGAGAGTTGGTCTCCCACGTTTTTCTTGGTTCAATTTTTTCATAAAATATTTTTTCTGTTGCTTCCTCCACACAAATTCATCTGGAGCTGTTCTACATGTCTCTTTTGATCACATTCATTTAGGGCTGGAACTAAAGATTGTTTTAGTATTCAAGCAATTTTACTACTGATTGTTCAGACGATTAATCGAAATTAAAAGAAAATTACACATTCTGCTGATTTATCGTTTAATCACTTAAGTAATTTTTTAATATACAATATGTGAAATACATTAAAAGATGCAAATAAACAAGTCAATTCCTTTTTGTAAATAAGAAAGTGAAATAACACAGTAATCCTTTAGTTGACCAATTTTTGCAATAACTGTTTGGTTGGGTAGCAAAACATGTTTAATAGGAGATTTTGCTTTCTAAAGAATTTGAACCAGGTGAAGCTAAAACCATGTCACTGCAGAAGTTCTGGGTAGAACAAATTTAAATCTTTTTTTCTGCAAAATGTATTTATTTTTGTACAGATTTGGATTAATTACTAACTCTGCATGTTGTTCTTTTTCTGAGTCCATGTATTTCAGATTAATTAATTACTGAAAAGGTTGACGATTATTTGAATAATTATTAATTACGATTAATCTGTTTAATCATTTCAACCCTAATCACTGCCCAACCTGAACAGTCCAGAAATCATTTATAGAACATGTCTGGCAACAGGAAGTGGGGTAAAAGATATACAATTGATTGATCGTGATTAATCACAATTAATCCGATTAATTGTTTCAGCCCTAAATTAATTATGTGATAGACAGGACTTACAAAGATGTAAAGATGGATATGGCTTCCTGAACGTATCCCGCATTAATTATTAAAAGAATTTGATTTTTACTTTTTTCCAAGTTGAAAACTTTAAACCAAACAAAGACTTCAAGTCGTCTACCTTGCACCACAACAGCTGTGTCCCAGTTCAGCCTCTGAGGGATGCGGTGAATGAGACTTATTCATATGCACCTGCATCTCTTCTCCAACTTTACATATTAATCAACTCATAAGGGGGGAAATAAAGTCTGCTGCTGTCGTTGAGAGCAGAAGAACTGGGCACTTATGTGCTTCGGTCGGAGCCCAAAGAGCCTGAAGGGATGCAGTTCGCCCAAAGAAGACCTGCAGCCAACCCCGGAGCAAGAACAATCGCAAGTTCTGAATGCTGATTTCAATTACAAAATAGTCATCTATCTGTAGTTAAAAGTTCCCGTCTTGGTGTTGATTACATATTGAGTGGAGTTGAAGGTTTAACGGGTTGAAAGAGAGATGCTGATGCATCACATCCTTGAAAAGAAAAAAATGTCCCTACGCTGCAAAATGACTCTGTTCTGTGGTTCTGAAGGTAAATCTGGCAAACACACGGCTGGCATGAATAAAAGCGTCTCATCAGCCACGTCTGCATTAACAATGAAATCGAAGCCTTGTGTTCAGGTGTCAAACTGACATTTGCACCTTCTGTCAGGAGTGTCACAAGTTACACTCGTATCTTTGAAATGAATTATCAAGAGCTACAGGAAGTTATTGTCACATGGGACGTGTCATTCCTGCCAGATGTCTAGCTCATCCGACACAGCTTGCCTGGCTCGTCGTGCCTTCCTCCTGTCTGATGGAGACGAACAGCACAGTGAACTGATGCGGCAGGAAACTCAAATCCTGAACATGAAGAAAACGTGTGTGAGAAACAGAACAAAATTTCTTTGCACCACAAATCTGGAACAAACTTTCAGACAACTGCAATGATGCCGAAATGCTGAGTGGCTTTAAATCAGGGCTAAAGACCCACCTGTTCAAAGTTGCTTTGATTAAAAGTGGAACATTGATCAACATATTTATAGATGTTTTCGCTCCATGAGTTTGATGTTGGCATTTGACAAAATGTAATGTTTATTCCTGGTTTCATAATTGATGACTATACGATGTTTTATTACATAAAGCACTTTGAAGTGCCTTGTTGTTGATGTGCTGTACAAATAAATCTGACTTGAAATGCATTTCTGTTTCTGTCGCTTTTTTGCTCTCAGTCAAAAACTGTTATGGATTTCTCCCTGGTGGTCAGGGTTTGGTCTAAAATATATTATTTACAAATGATTGAATGGAGTTATACAAGTGATCACAGTAATGTGGTAAAGAAAGAGCCTATAGACAAAAAAACAAAGTTCTCTGTCTAGGTTCCAACCATCACTTGCGGTCTTGAGATAGGAATCACGATCAAAAGAATGACCTACTGGATGTAAGTGACTCAAAGTGGCCACACTCAGTCTTTGAGACAGAAATGTTATCGACTGTGCTTTGCATTGAGAAAGCAATCTCTCCCAGCTGAATGCTTCAGTTCTGTGCAGCATTCTTCGTGCAACACTGATGAAAAAGATGGATGGATAGATGCCTTATCTTGCGGAGTTCGGTAACAGGCAGAGAAACAAAATCCCTGGACAGAACCAGTTGAAACCATTCCAAAAGTAAATGGTAATATAGCAGTAGGTAGATATATAAATTAAAAATAACAAGAATATAACAGAAAAATTGATTTAGAGACCCAGGCAAAGAGGGGAAGAGGGCTTTCTCAAGGACTCAACGATAGACGGACATCAAACTGGCCACCCACCAACTGTGGAAAGAACTCAGTCAAATGAGTCAAACCCTTTGATAAACCTTTTTTACCCCTTGCCTGTGTTGGAGCTCCACCAAGAACTTTTGAAGGAAATGACACAAAAACCTCTAAAGAGTCCACCAGTGTCGTCTCGACTCCTCTTAATGGTGTTCATCAAGAAGATATTAAGTCGAGGTCATGAAGAGGAGGGTCTGTGGTTCAGGAACATGAGGGTCTGATCTTTGCTTTCTGCACTTGATGTTTTTCTGTTCACACTTTCACTCTATAATCATTCGTATTTGCTGGAGCAGTTTGTTTCATTCCATCTAGTTATGAGGCCGTGGTCTTCAACTACAAAAAGATGGCTTGCTCTCTCCAGTTCGTTAGTCAGTCTCTGCTTCAAGTGAAGGAGTTCAATTGTCTTGTTTATGAATGATTGCAAGAAAAGACACGGCTCAATGGACTGGGTTTGATCATACTCTGGAGTAATGCTGCTCTGTCTAATCTGGTTTGTCATGGTGAAAAAAGAGACTGGAATATCAAGTTCAACACTTTCTGGCCAGCCAGGGCTCTGACCCTAGAGTCATTAGATATGGCTCAGCCATTTCCTCTGCATCAGAGTGTCACTTGAGGTGGCTTGTGAATTTGATTAGCAAGTCTCCTACTTGCCCGGCTTCTGAGGTTTTTATGTTGTGTCCACCTGGAACAGATGGAAGGGCAGACTCAGAACTTGCTGCAGGCGCAGATTCTTGGGATCTCTCAGAATTAGTTGGTGTGCACAAAGATTCTTTCTTGGAAAACCCTCTGACCTGATCTCAGATATTTGCAAGGCAGCTAGTAAATGGAGAAAATACAAAGTCACCCAAATTAAAACTTTTTAGCTTCACTTCATTTTGGCTAAAGTTCACCAACACCCCAAGTTGATTATTTGCCAATTTTGTTTATTAATATGCTCTCAATACACTGTTACCTTAAAAGCTCTCTCTCTTGGTCAATTCTTAATTACGTCGAGGTATTCCAGACTAACTTTGAAAAGCAAAGGGAGGCATAACGCCTCCTGTTCTTCTCAAAGCAAAAAAGCAATCTACTAAGAATCTCTCTGGAGAAACGCAATACAAGGTATTAGTTCAGAGTCTGTTTCTGCTACTATAGCTGGAGTGTATCTGCCAGTAATCAAGTGGTATTATGTGACTTTGTTCCAACATTCACAACAAACTACGGAATAATACACCAGATCGATGCACTTCTTGATTACAAATTTCTCCTGGGAACTGTGTTCAATATATATTGTTAAATTGATTGTTAACGTCACACCACTGTTGCTTATATACCAGAGGTGGGAGGAAGAATGAAACTCTAGAGAAATGTACTGAGGGAGAGAGGAGAGCTTAAGTGAAATAAAAAAGGAGAGAAGGAAAGCGGGAGAGCTATTCAGATGAGTGAAGTGGCTGAGTGTTGAGGCAATTTATTTGGGCGTGCTACGATGACAGGAGTGGGCGGGCGCTCGATATCATAGCAGTGCAGAGGAGGAGCTGCAAATCTACCTTTTCTCTGTCTCCGCTAGTCGTCCGGCCATTTGTCCGTCCGTCTGTCTGTCTGCAAGGGAGAAGAAAGGGGACTTGGGATGCAGAGGTGGACATAGATCCGTCAGGAAGGAGAACAGATGAGAGAAAAACTGAGCTGACGGATGACTGAAAGAGAAAGAAAAGAGGGATACATAGAAGCAGGGGCGCTGCCAGGAATCTTGGGCCCCATGACAAAAAATTAAATTGGGCCCCCCTTTCTCAGCATCTGTTAAAATTTCTTAAGTCTATCTCACCCACCAAAAGTGCCACAATTTTGAAGGCTTGCAACGGCCTTGCTTTCTTTGGTTCAATTCTGATACTAGCACAATATTCACTGCTAGTGAATTTTACATTAAACAGTCCACATAACATACAGCAAATAGGTTGCTTAATTTTTTAAAAATTATTATTAGTGTTAGCTTACTGAAATGTCCCATCAGCAACAGTCAGAGGCAATGTGCAAAATATACATGAAGCAATCCTGACTTCTATATGATGTCATGACAGTTTGCTATGACACAGATAATCTGTGAAAAGATCAGTCTTCTCCATCTTTTTTTCTCTCCCTCTCTTTTTTGAAAACTTGACTTTATTGTTTTTCTAGGCAGCACAGTGACTGCCACAGTCGCTCTGGTCTTCTACTGACTGCTGCTGAACACCGTCAAGCGCTAAGCAGGAACAAACCATTTCAGGCAGAAACAGGGGGTTCAGAGAAAATATAGATGTGTGATTTTTGGTCTGGGAGGGGGTAACATTACTAATAAAACAATTTTAAAAACACTATATGATTAATTTTGTAATTGACAGGGTCCCCATTTTTTTCTATTTCTATAAGAAAAATAAAACTATTTTTTGTGGGAGGGCCCCCTGTCAGTCAAGGGAACTTGGAATTGTTCTAACTTTTCTGCGCCCTTGCATAGAAGGGACCAAGAACAGGAGATTAGAAGTGTCTCTCAAACAAAATACATTTTCTTCTTCTTCAACCTTTATTTAACCAGGATTAAACTCCTTGAGGTCAAAGATCTCTTCTACAACAGTGTCCATCAGAACCCAGTTCTTTGCAGCCATAAAGCAAATTTCTGCGCATCTTTGTCCTAAACCAGGAAAGCGATTGAACCTTGTTAGCTTGTGTTACACTATCCAACTTAAAGCTTTACCTTCCACTGGGGTATAAAGCTGTGCCACACAACAGGCAATGCTCTTAAAGATGTCATAGTAGCAAGTAGTCTCTTGACACTTTAAACAATTGCGGTCATGATTGTGGCTGACTAAGAGTCAGCTCAGAGTAAGTTCCCTGGCCCTGCTGTTTAACCTCCTTCAGAGATGATGCTAACAGCCACTGGAAAAGAAAAGAGGAAAGATTTTGTTTCAGAGTCGAGGTGAAACTGGGACCATCAATACATTGAATCAGCTTCTGTCAAACATCACATCCTCATTTATCTACTTACTACATTTCTTTAACACAAAGAGCTCTGACATTTTTTTGATTTTGAACTCTACATTGTGAGTTTTAGAAAATAAAACTTATAGCTAACTATTTGTGTTAACTATTTAAGAAATTTGCCTACGTTTTTTTTTTTACCCCTCCAAGGGGTCTTTTTGTGGGCTCTAGTGTCCCTTAGGCTGACAGGAAATGGGGAAGGAGAGGGGGGAAGACATGCGGCTATCTCCTCGTTAGTATAGTGGTGAATATCCCCGCCTATCATGCGGGAGACCGAGGTTCGATTCCCTGACAGGGAGTGAAGTTTGTTTCAGGTCCCTCTTGAAAATGAGATCTAGATTTCAATGGGGTTTACCTGATAAAATAAAAAAATGTCGTCGGGTCCGGGAGTCGAACCCGCGACGTCCACGTTGAGGACTCAAGGCCTCCAAATACGGGTCGCGCTAACCACTACGCCACCACGGCACGCCCCCAGATTTGTCCTAAGTTTTACTGGGTTAAAATGATTTGGAAATGTATTATTTATTTCAAATCCCTGCTCTTTGCCATATTGCAGTGTTCACATGTTGTTTGGCCTTTCCTTCCTGCTTTTGTCGACATTATCTTCGTATCTGTGCCATATTTTTCAAAATCAGTCTTCAACAGGTGTTGAACGGTTGAAAATACACAACATACTGAGACGAGGATCAGAGGCTGAGATCAAGGCCTTAAAGCAAATGATAGAGTCTTGAGTTTTTTTTTCTTTAACAAAAAAGGTTAAACAATATGTCCTAAAAAAGAGAATGTTTGTGCAAAAATAGCAGCGAACGTGGCAGAAAAGCTAAACTGTATCCCAGAAAGGCCAAAAGAGGGCAGACAGAAACCAAAACCAGAAAAAGGAGCAATTTGTTGTTTCAGTTTACTTTTAGTGCTGCGGCAAGAAAGTAGTTCACACATTAACAAGCAAACCTACACACACACACACACACACACACACAGACTACATCTGTCTGATGGTGAGGAGAGTTTGTATGTTGGGTCACGTTGACTGAGTGCTGCAGGTGTTATTTACCCATGCCTGTATGGACCAGCACTATGCCATGAAAAAAAAAAAAAACACTGATGGGTCGGTTTCAAAGAGCCTTACCTGCTCTTTCAGCATCAAAAAGTGCACTTAGAAGCCTCTGTAATTTTCCATCCCTTTCCTCAGCCTAAATCATATTATGATGAGCAGCAGTCGCTGTCTCCCTCCGTCTCTTTCTCTCATCCCCTCGCCATCAGCCGCCCTTTCATCTTCAACCCCGTCTCCTTCCCTCCGCGTCTGGTTGCTGCTTATTTCACATGTTGCGCCGACGTTTTGTTGCCATAATAACAAGCCTTGACTTTTTCGAGAAGAAATAAATAAATGTAATTTCGCTTTAAACTCGACATGCCCGTGTCCACTTTTATTCAAGGTTTGTAAGCAGAAAACACAACAGATGAAGGTGGAAATGCTGCGCAGACCGTCTGGCTGGAGATGCAATCATTCAAAGCGCCCCTGTAGGTGGTCAGTGACGCGTTCGAGCAGGTTAAAAACAAGCAAAAGCAGAGCGCCACCAATCGGCACACTGGCATGATTAGAGCCGAATAAACAAGGATATGATTGAGTTTACAAATGATTTGCAACACAGACAGCAACACATACTGTAAGTGGCTTGTTGTAAAATGGGTTAACATATTATTTCCAGTTAAATGTGATGACTTGTTTAAAAATTAGAAATGAATTAGCAATGCCTGAAAATCATAACACCCTCCAATTTTATAGACATATTTTAATTTCTCTGCTTTTTATGCCATCTATTCCTGTAAAGTCCGTTAAAGGGGCAGTGTTATGTAAAATAGACATTTTTGAGCTTTACATCATGTTATAATGTTATTTCCTCATTAAAACCATACCTAGAGTGTTGCTTTGATTCTTTCATGCATGTTTGAGGAATCCTTTAATCTCCCATGGCAACCATTCAGCTGGGCAAAACACCTGGGTGGACCGTCCAGCAGAAGCTCAGAACTTCTTCTGCTGGACAGAGCAGCCCTCTTCAAACCATTCCCCCACTCAGCTCCTTCAGACTAGCCAGCAGCAATTAGCAAACGCCTGGTGGATCTGGATGCAAGTAGTAGTAATCTGACATTATGGAGTAAAAAGACAACTGGCCTTTGAGCATTTTTTAAGGATTGTCCTGCAATCTTCAAAGAAAAACTCGAGAAATATATTTTAAAAAACTTATGTATTGATTTCTGTATAAGTGGCTACTCTGTGTTGGTCTTTCACATAAAACACAAAAGAGAACTCATTGAACTTTGTGAAAAAATGTGACAAAGGTTTAGAAGCAAAACTACTTTAACAAGATGGTGTATACAATCCTAACCATACTGTTATGAGCAAGATGATTATAAAAGGAGTTTAGGAAATTGTTGCTGAGTGTTTTGAGATGAAAATCTAATTTTCTTTTTGTGTGTGTAATGTATTAGGTATGGTAATGCTATTTAGCTAAATCAAGTTAAACATCTGTGAGGAGAAATTCCCAAAGGACTCAGTGGTCATGCAGCAGTCCTCTCTCTCCATCCCTCCTATAAATCTCCCTGCCCCCCTAAATAAAAACAAAAAAACAAATTGTTTTTGTTTTCTGAACAAACTGTGCTGAACTTGGTCAAGAAGGCATGAAAATGACGGCATTTCCAAACAGCGGTAAATTTCAGACAAATTAATTGCTTAATTGCAGAGACTATATCATCCCCGGCACATTAGCATAAACAATTCGTTGGAAGTATAGTGTTAGTACAGCCGACAATGCTCCTGGGGGTCTTTGGAGAATTAGAAAGCCAGACTGCATGACGTGGTGGAAGGAGAAGCCTAAGCTAGCGGAACCGACATTTGAAGCTTTTTTTCCGCTCCTAATTATGAGTCTTGTGTGTACATTTTTCGTCTCTCCACCCTTTATCCAGTCTTGTTCAAATTAGTGCGGAATCTGCTGCTGGAAAATCAGCTTTTGTTGTTAGTATTATGTTTTGCATGTACAGAAAAAGAAATTATATTTAGCAACAGTGTACGGTTTTTATTCTTACTTTATTTTTTTTGTTTTTCTTTTTTGACGTGTAGCGTCCGGCATCGTGGCACCCAAAGTCGTTGTCAAGGTGAGACCCAACAGATTTACTTTCACCAGCAAGCATGACAGCTTTGACCAAGATGTTCCACTTGATTAGTACTTTCTTTGGGTTTCCTTCAAATGCAATGGATCCTTAGACAAACAAATAAAGGAGAAAAGAAAGGGAGAAAGGTAAGGCAAAGGTTTAAAAGGAACGAAGCAGAGAGCACAAGTGGACACCATCGTACTCTGCCTCTAATCCTGCGGAAAGAGAGAGAAAGAACAAGAAGGAACCACAGCAACATATGCTACTAATCCTGCTGTTTACGGTACACAGTAGAAATGATAGACATTTGGCTTACAGTAAAGATATGAATTCTACTGGCTAACAGTAGTGCTTGATGACGTCATCAAAATAGAGCAATGGGAAACAGCATGAGAACGCAAAGGAAGAGAAGCTGCAAAAACATGAATTATCTGGACCTGCTTCTTAAGCCAGGGCTGCCAATCTTAATGCGTTAATGTATACGACTAGTCTAAAACATGTAATGCATTAGTATTACATTATGCAGATTAGTTGCGTTACCTATTTTGACCTAAAAGCCTCTTTCCCTCGGAGGGTTACTTCATTCACAGGGGCGAGGTCTTGTACACGAGTGAGAAGATGAGCAAACAGGATCAGACTGGTGAGCTTAGTGGAAAAGTTTGCTTTAAAAAACTCAGCGATGGGTGTTTGGATAAAACCAAGCTAGTATGCAGCTTAATGGTTGCAATGAATTATCCTTCAGGTTTAGAGCTAACATTTCTAAATTATGTTTGAAACAAAATGACTTCTTTTAAACTGTACTGAATATAAAAACCTGGAAAACTGAGATGTTTAGTTTGACAATAAAAGACTTTCTTAAACATTTTTAGGAAAAAGTACAAAGTTAAGCATGGTGATAATCATGATTGATCACAGCACTAGTGTGATTAATCTGACTGACAGCGCTAGAATATATGCAGTTAGTAGTTGCTCATCGTTTAGTTTTATACCAAAAACATATCATGATCCATACTATAAATGCCACCCATCACAATATGATGTGATTTATGCCACATTGCACAACGGGACAGTTATAACATCATTCGAAGTCAAAGAATAGACTTTAAAATACTGTTGTTAGTTTATAAATCACTGAACGGCTTAGCACCACAATACATTAAAGATCTGCTGCTGTTGTACCAACTTTCCAGACCTCTCAGGTTCTGGTTCTGGTTCTGCTCTGCATACCCAGAACCAGAACCAAACGAGGAGAAGCAGCTTTCAGCATCTATGCACCACAAATTTGGAACAGACTTCCAGAAAACTGTAAAACAGCTGAAACACTGACTTCTTTTAAATCTCAACCAAAAACCTACTTGTTTAGGATTGTATTTGAAATGTAATCAATTACAAATTTATTGATGGAACTTGACTTAATGCTGTGTTTTGATTATTGATTCTATGTTGCATTGTGTTTCTGTATTTGTAATGATGTAAAGCACTTTGAAATGTCTTGCTGCTGAAATGTGCTATACAAATAAAATTTTATTGACTGACTGACTGACTGACTGACTGACTGACTGACTGATTGATTGATTGATTGATTGATTGATTGATTGACAACATGACCCACCACACAATCTTGACAAAACAAACTACGGACGTCCCGCAGCTTGTGTGCACACCCCAGCGCACCGCGCTCACGTCATTTACGCTGGTCGCCGACTGCAGAAATGCAAGTATTAATGGGAAATGGAAAGCGATAGAACGCTCAGGGATGAAATGAACCTCGTTTTCCCTCCTTCTGTAGTTACTAACAGGAATGCGAAGCTCACCATCAGCATTTTTTAAAGTATTGTGTGATTTAAAAGTGATATGCACTCTATTTCTGAATACACATTTCCATCTTTTACCTTCCTTATTTCATAAAAACTCCAGGAGCTGTAAATACCAAGCACAATAAAGCGACAGAAACACATTTTTGAAAGCTATTAATCATCTGAATCTGGAGTTTTGTTACATCTGCGGCTTAATTGCTTTTTTAACCTGTTCTGTTAAATATTTTATGAAGTGTAAACAGTCTTCTCTGTGCTGGATTGCTAAAACCCGGAGAAATCAATAATCGAGGAGTACTTTCTCTGGATGTAGTTTTCAAGTTTTCATTTCTAGACATACAACGATCAGATTGTTGTGGCAGATTTTCGGTCTCTGTAAAGCATTCCACCTGCCAACGCTGATTTAAGCCAATTCCTATTCGTCTTTGAAAGCTATTTGAACAGCAGTGAAAATGTTTTTATTTTCTACTTTGCCTGCTGTGAGTGTGCATAAATTATTTACAATCGCTCTCTTTTTTTCTGCCCTTCTCAATAATAAATGGAAAACCCTTTATTGGCTGTACAGCAGTCAAACGCTTCTTGGAATTGCTGACCATCTTTTTGCATTTTCCCACTGGTATTTTAGATCATTTATGGTTTTTCTTTAGCCAAAGTCTTTGAGTTTGGAAGTCCTCCTCTTCATCACCCTGTTTAGCCCCCTCCATGGATTCTCTTTAAGATTTAGCTCAGGACTCTTGTGGAAAGTTGATAAAAAAATAAGATCACTTTAAATTAAAATCTGGAATGTGCTCACCCCTTTTCTCTCTGCCAATCCAGCCAATACTTCCTGTTTAATTGTTACATCCTGGTTTCCTTACCAGTCACTCATCTTTTTCTCTCTTGCAAAATCTGACCTCAAAGTCAGAAGCAGACATGTTCCCATTTGAATATTTACACATTTAATATCAATAAAAATTATGTTACATTTAATTGTTTGTGACTTCTGTTTTGTCCGATGGAGTACTAGGATCATAAGAAGAAAAAATATATATATTATCACGAAAATAAAGTTGAAATAATGCTTGAACAAAGTCGTAAACTAAACTCTCGTATTATTTTGACTGTATTTTCGTGCAACTTTATTCTCATGACACTTCAACTATTCTCATTATGATTTAATTTTTTGTGTTATTTTGACTTCAGTTTTTCAAAACCATTAAAGTTAAGAAAACCACATTCATCATAACACTTCTATCTGTACCATATTTACCGGAAGACTTTTAGAGAAAACAATGTAAAAGCAATTCCTCATTCAAACCATTTTGAACTTGAACTGTTGAGAAAAATGTCAAACTTTTAAAGTGAGATCTTTAGACTTTTTGAAGTAAAATGAAATGCTCAGGTGAGAGACACCAGCAAACAAAAGCCTCTAAAGATAATTATAATGTTCTATTAAAATCTAAATAAATGATATTCAGACTTTAATGTGATAGAACCAGCCAAGTAACTTGAGGAAGTGCAAGAAGAGCATTGAGTGACGCAGGATGGAGAATTTAAGCTGTTAATAAGCCAAATCAATCTCCCATTCCATTAGTGCTATAGGCAACAATGCCATGTTAATTGCTAATGTTGACACATGACTGCTCTAATTGAAGTTCCAATTTATTTTCACAGTTTTTCTCATCAGGCATATTTTTTTTTTCTGCCCTGCTAGGAATATTAACTGCAAAGCTATTTTCCTCCTGCAGCCTGTTTTGAGTCAGATCATAAGAAACAGAAAAGGATAGAAGAGAGTCTGGCTGTACTCTGGTTTTTTAATCCAACCATTTTCTTTTAAGGGTTACTTTGAATTTGAATAAAGTGTGCTTTTGTGGCAGCGATCGTAAATATCCTATTCCATTAGTAAACATGTTCTAAATGGAAAGTCAATGGCAACATATCAACGGTTTTTAGTGTCATCAACCAAAGACATCTATATAAATATGGGTTAGGTTTAATGATATTCATTTCTGTAATCATAAGGCATCTTAATCTGATTTTACAAGATAGGTGAATATAAGATCTGTTAATTATATGTTTGTAGTTGTGTAGACTCAAACATTTAAAACCTTTCTGCTGGAAAAAAGTTAGAAGTTATAAGGTTTGGGTTAAAAACTAAAAATATTATGTGGCTTCTTTAGAATTATTCTGCTTTTAAACTTTCATGTCAGACTTCTATCAGAAATATTTTCAATATTCTCAGCATACGTTCCTTAGAGGACGATTGAGTGTGGCGCACCACCTCCAAACCCCATTTCTGTGCAACTCTTGGCTTATTTGCAAGTAAAGGTTCACAAACAAGGCGGACCTTCTTCATAAGTTCATCTGTTATTTTTCTGAAAACTAGAAAACATTCTAGCAGACTAGTTAAAATGTTTATATCCCTCTCAAACAGCCCACATGGGTCTGTTAAAATGCTGTCTTCATGTTCACCTGCCAACTCACCCAGCCCTCTGCAGATGCTATGGATTCACGTTTATTGATCTCATTCATCTCATCTGTCAGCTGATTCAAGCTTCCAGCAGATAACTGAACATAAACACACCAGGAGAGTGGCTTTCAAAATCAACAACTGAGATTTGAGGTTAAATAAGACAGAATTCTGCTATTTCAACAACATCACAAATGGGATTTCAGCTGGCTGACGGCTAATGTTGCTAAAAAGGAGAGACTCGATTTGGGAAACACCTTGTCTTAGTGGATACATACATCAAAATAAAGTGGTAGAACTGGGATAAAAACTGCTATTTTTTAAACTACAATACTAAGTGCAAGTCCGGTGTGAGACATTATTTGGTGAACTGTAAAACAGTGAAGAGACCATAGCATGAGTAATGTCCTCCCTGCCTCCAAAAGCTCTCTGGTCATTATTGTAACATTTAAACATGGCTTTAAAATAAGATTTAGCACAAGAAAAAGTTACGTTCATGAAAAAACCCACCTTCGATACCATCGAGGGCAGTTTTAAAGGTTCATTACTGCATTATGAGTTCGGTCTCCTCCAATTAGGCAGAGCAGGCTGAGTGCGTGGAAATCCCAACCGACAATAAATCTGTATTTTAAGGAGAACTTCTTATATTGTCTGTTACAGTGTTGTATAGTATTAAAAAAGAGGATCATTTAATGCTAGCTTTGGACAAAAAGTTTTGGCTCTTTCCTCTTTTCTCTCCCGAGTCCCTGGCGAGTGACGCTCTCCGTGGGCGATGTGCAGCGACGACGTGCTGCTAAAACGAAACAACAACAAAGCGTGTTGACGTCACAGATCACAGAGTTTAATTCCATACCAAGCAATGAACAACAAAACTGCAGAGGAACAGAGATATGCATTTTCTCATAAAAATAAGACACACAAAGGGGGGAGACAGACAAACACAAAACACAGACAAAAAGGCAAAAAAATAGCGGCCTCTCTCTCTCTCTTGGCGTGCTCCGTGTACGTAATTTTATACCAAATAGGTGTTTCCCTATTTAATTTATGCAGCCAAGGCGTTCCGTTCTTTGACCAATTAGAAACTCCCTCAGGGACTCAGAAAAACTTGGAAACTCCCCTCATTATGGCAAAGGTGTCTGGTTTTTGTCTAAGTAAAAGGGCGGACCACTTCGTGGTCATCTCTTTCTGATACGGGCAGATCCCTGGCGCCAAAAGTCCTAAGATGAGATTTCGCAGACACCTCTGAAGTCTCTTCTGCCATTGGAATGTAAATTTTATTGCTCTGTCTTCAGCGGGGGAGGAAAAAGGCCCTGCTTGTTTAAATGTCTGCTATTGTCAGCTCCCACATGCTCAACAGAAAACTGTTCCAAATAAGAGTGTTGGCTATACCTTTACACATGTCGTAAGATTAAATGTATTAAGCACCAGAAAATAATCATTTTTCTTAACAATAGTAACGAAGTAAAAATACTTCACTACTTTACTTAAGTATATTTTGGAGTACTTCATACTTTCCTGGAGTATGAACATTTTTGATGACGTTCACTTTTACTTCACTATATTTCCGAACTTAATTGCGTACTTTTACTCCGATACATTTTCAATGTGTGGTTTAGTTACTCGTTACAAAAAAGCGAGAGAGAGAAACAAAGTGTTTTGACCCCACCTACTGATTAGCAAGTAGCAAGCAGGCTACCAAACAAAGTCCGTAGCCTACTTGCCTGGGCTTGTTCATCACCACCAATAGGATACACCTGTTTCGCTTCTCCCATTAAACACAAAGCAAGTCTCGCAATCAGCAGCAGCCACATGGAGGAGGAGACGGAGACCACAACGACTGCAACTACGTCGGACACGGCTCCAGGGGAACCACCAGCTGGTGATGAGAGCCCATGGCCTTATTTAAACACAATATACTCTTTCGTGGGTGTTAAAGATTCGTCGTACCGCATGCAGTTTATGTTATTCCTGCCCGAAGATGTGGAAATTCTATCTTACAAAAACTCCCCGTCCAACTTGAAGAAACACATCGAGGTAACTTCTTATGAAATGGTTATAATCCTCCTGTTTCAGTAACTATAGCTTGGTCACTAGACACTACTGTATTGTGAAACGTTGACCATAAATGAACTTTGTTTGGCATTGTTTCAGTTCCATACGTGGTGTATTTAGCTTAGGCCTAATGTTGACTGTAGCAGGCTACCTAGACTCCTCTGTTCAAGGGGGACAGAAGCCATAGCGATAGCAATTTAGACTAAATTTAACGAATATAGGAAAGGCATGCAAGTTCAAAACCAGGTTTACCAAAAAGGTCTCCCTCTTCAAATGCCAATAAGCTGCATTTCCCTCCCAATTCTTTTTTTCTTTTGCATAATGACCAGTTGTGTGCACCACCTACTGACTGTAGCATTGACTGATTCACTGATTTGTGAAGTAGAGTAATCGTAACAGCTCTTTTTCTTCATGTTGGCCGCATTTTCTGTACTATTTATTTTTCTCATTTTTAGCACTGACCTTACTTGAAGGGAAAACTTAAGGCTTACAAAAACTTTGTATTTTCTGTCCTGGAGGGTTTACTAAGAAGCTGGTTCAGTTGTAAAGCAGGTTAAGTTAACCTTGTGCTATAGGTAAAGCACCTAATTTTCTTAACTAAATGATGCCTGCAGGTATATCTATTAGCAGGTTTAATTTTGCCTGCACTTGGTTGGGTACATTATTTTAAGTGTATTTGACAAGTTTACCAAAATATAAAAAATGTCATTCAAACTGCATTTGCTTTGTTTTACTTTTTACTTGTACTTTTCATTACATTACTTGAGTACATCCATTTTTACAGTAATTTCCATACTTAAGTACAAGAAGTTTCAGATACTTTAAGACTTTAACTCAAGTAACATTTCAGTCAGTGACTTGGACTTTTACCAAAGTCATATTTTGGAGAGGTACCTATACTTTTACTTGACTCTGAGATTTCAGTACTTTATACAACACTGGTCTGTTAAATGTAGCTTTCTTTTTCTTGGGCGTTGCAGGCTCAACTTCTGTCTCTTCACTGAACGTTTTACTCATCACAAAGGAAGTTTCTAGAGACTTTCGCATTTTATTTTGCTAGCCTGTGCTAGCTTATGTAGCAAGCATAAGCTTCGGACCTGTGCTAGCTAAATAAATACAGCCTAAAACCTGACGTGGTACCACAAAGAGTAAAAGAGGTGAGATGGCAACAAATACAAAAGAATTCATGAGACAAAATAAAAAGTCACAAATCAAATAAACAGAATAAGTTAATGACATACTCTTTCCCAAATATTCTAATATTAGAAACACACACAAAAAAAACAAGTTTAACATTCAGTGTAACTAGTATATTACATTTTCTGTTAAAGAAGATGTTCTGGTCACAACAGAATGTTTTACCAAAAGTGCAGTCCCCAAAAAGATGGGTCAATGTTTCATTTTCAAGATGACAAAAGGAACAAACAGCTAAAGACTTGTGCTAGCTAAATAAATAATAGTAATAAAAAACAAACTGGTGCAGGACCACTTGTTTAAAGGTTCATAACGTAGCGTTCACATAAACTTCTGTGATGTTTTTGAGAATAAGCGTTGTTTTAAGACAGTAAAGTCCGCTGTGGACTCAGCTGCTCACGGAGTAGCCGTTAGCTTCAGCCTTCGAGACCAACTATGAGCATTACTATCTATCTGCTTATTAAGCCTTTTTGTACAACTTCACTTCAAAGACTTATCTCTATCCAATTACAGAGTACACTTACGATGAATAATATTAAAATAGATCCATTGTTGCAAATTTTCTTTTTAAATTTGCACCTCTTCATTGAAAAACTACAGATATTGTGTTATAGTTGACGTGTTCTCCAGATGAAACCTTGCCAATGTTTTATTCTTTGTTTCGATCCAAAGGGAAGACGAAAAGTAGAGGTGAGTGAGGCCCCCCACCTACACCTCTTATTACCACAGAAATTGTTTTGGTGTCTTAAAACCTATACAGTGGTAAATTCAAAATTAATTATGCATGACTTTGATGCATAAATTACAAGGGGAAGCAAAACCCAAAAGAAAATGGAAATTGCAGGCTATCAAAGGACAGTGTCAGAAATCTTTCACTGTGTGCAGAAGATGGGAAAATAAATGTTTATTTTCGGGTCACTGCGAATGTTAATTAGATTTTTTTTCTTGGTTTTTACAAGCTTGACTAGCGCTGGACTAAAAGCTGAATGGGATTACCTCCGCCAGGCTATCTCTGATGCATTGTAAATGACAGCTTGTCAACGCAAAGGACATTTTCAATGACGGGTTGCCGGTTGCTCTGAAGATCATATCCTCAGACCTGATGGCTGTGAGAAGTGATTTCAACCCCATTAGGGTGTACACCACACTCACTGGTATTTACACTGATTAGATATGCAGATATGCTTTAATAGCCCTCTCGTACTATTACATTTATGCATACAATAAGTATAGCCTGCAGGACATTATGTTCTGTGTTAAGATGCTAATACAAAAACTAAAATTAACAAGCATCAGGGGTCCCACTTTAAGTATTCCTAATGTCTGATTGTATGAATACAGTGCTGGGTATTGGGAGTATTTGCCCTTTACAGATTTTCTTTCTTTTCACTTTTTTGTCTTCAGATAATAATGTAAATACAAAATGTTATTTCCCGACCCTGTGTGAAAGTGATTCTTCCCATCCCTCCCTTCTTAAATCATAAAGTTAACTGTGAATAATGCTTCTTTTTTTTTTTTTTTTTTTTAAAGGAGGAATAATAAGTATGACTACAACCAACAATTATTTTTTCTCATTGATTATGTTCTAATTTTTTTTGTTTTTTGGAAGATAAATCGGGAACAAAAGAAATTGGCACATACTGCAGATTTTTCATTCAAGCACTTAAGCATTTAATTATGTACAATATTAAAAAGATATTGAAAGATGCACATAAATAATTAAATTCCTTTATTAAATAGGAAAATAAATATTTAGTTGCCTAAAATGCAATGACTTACTATTCCTTTAGTGAATGCTTGATCATTTGCAGATTCATTGACTCATTTTTGCAATAACCTATTCATAACTGGATAGGAAATAAATAAGAGATTTATTTATTTTTTCACAGAATTTGAACCAGGTGAAGCCAAAACTATACCACTTCTGTTCTGGGTAGAACATATTCACACAGTTGTTTTTTTTAAATTTATCTTCTATGCAAAATGTATATTTTTACACGGTTTTTGTGCAACAAACAGAACACACTGCTCAGTGTGTTGTACTTTCAGCAAATGGACGTTTTTTGAGTCTGCATACTCCAATTAACAATTAATCAATTACTGAATTAGAAGACAATTATTTCCATTAATTGTGATTAATTGTACTTAATTGTAATTAATCAGAATTAATCATGGGTGAGTGTTTCAACTCTAATTACTATCAAAGCTGACCGGTCAAAAAATTATTTACAGAACAAGTCTGGCAACAAGAAGTAGGACAAAAGATCTCAGACACAACAAACTGTCCCGCCATATAAATCATTTCAAGAACAAATGAGAAACAACTGATTAGTTCATAAAACCTTTTGGTTGTTCTACATGAGATAGCAAATGTTTCTTACCAAGTGCAGGATTGTCAAAATCGGTTTACCTTAGCAGATCTTATGAGGGAAGAGATTTTCTTTACTCTGGCCCAACATAAAGCCTCCAACTTATAGAGAAAAAGTGAATCTTTCTGTCTGTTTACAGTGAGAGGTTAAAGTTCAGAGGCATTGAGTATTTTTCCCAGCATTCATGCGTGTGATTGCGAGCTCGGTCTTTTCCATGCTCGGTTGGTCCTCTGCACCTGCAAAGACGATTCATCAGAATGCGAAGCTGGAGTTAGCCGTCGTGTTCCCCAGCCTTTACAGAAAGTGCTGAAGTATTGTGGCCTTCAACTTACTGCTGATCTCAATAATACGGAGCATGTTGTGTTTAGACTACGCCTGCAGATTCACCATCTGCTTCATATCTGCCACTCAGCTAAAAGCATTAAATAGGCTGATTATAGACATTATCAGTAAGTGCCACCCATTGTGAAAACAGATGTTAATCACTGCAGCAATATCGGTGAGAGTGCTTCCATCTATGTGGGCTGCAATTAAATATTCCTTATTTATTCTTATACATGCTTTATTGAAAGCCCATGCATGTGAAAAAACACATAGCTGATTATGTTTTGTCCATCAGCCAGGCAGATAAGAAACAATAGGGCAGAACAAAAGTTAAACAGCCTCTGCTGCCCCCTCCAAGAGAAAACCAGACCTGTCATTTTTACATTCGATGAAATTACTTAGAGTGGGAAAAAAAAGAAAAACGAGTTTGAAATTCCTCTGTTTGCCTTCTTTACTGGTGAACATTGATTTCAGCCAGCTATACCTTTCCAGACAACTTAAACTAATTAGGCCCTCAAAGTACAGCAGCAGAGAAGTATGCATCAATTACATCCAGCCCTCTGCTCCTATGGCATTTAGTTTTTACGTGTTCCGTTGTTAGATATTGACTAAATGCCACCTAGACTTCGATCAATCCACCTCATTCCCCAACCTTCTCAACCTCCCCCAACTATTAGTGCGTCTCTCATTCTCATTTCATAATGTTAGTCCTGTTACGTCTAAGACGTTGGTCATCAAGATCGATGTTGTGGTAGCACGGGGCTGACAATGCAGAAAGTCTTGAACCACGATGAAATTTTATCTCTTGAGAAATCTAAATATCTCCTTTTTACATTTTTAGAAATAAAGATTTCACACATCTCAACATGTGAAGTTAAAAAACAAACAAAGCTGAAATCGGTGTAGAATAATTTAGTCTAGGTATGATCGCTTTTTACAGTTAAGTCAAAAATTATTCTCACCCCTAAATCTGCTTGAATAAATTTGGCCCCCACTGTAGATATTGCTATTAACATTTGCCTCTATTTGTCTATTTTTACAGGTATTATGTATGGTAGAAAAAAAATCAAGCTTATGTTTGACAAGGTAAAGCGTTATTGTTGATCTTTTTTCCTAACTCAAGATTAGCTTAAATGTTGCCTTCAGTGTAGCTGCCAAAGGAAGCTACCAGAAGCTAGCTTCAGCAGGATATGGAAAATGTTTTTGACGGTAATTACACATCAGTTTTATGTTGCCACATATTTGTCAGTATTACTCCAGTTCACCTTTAACAAATTCAAATTAGTTTATTTGCTCAGGGACAGTGGACATTAATCAAAATAAAATAATGTAAATGTGCATAGATAGCTAAAATAAGCTGGTAGCCCCTTTGGCAGCTGTTAAAAACAACTAAAATTATTAACATTTTTCATACACAGCCTTAGTACTAAGTTAAATGAATCATACAGCATCATTCATGTATTGTCTCTTGCCTGAAATAAGATTTTTAAAATATTGAATAGGTCATAATGTCATTCACTAGTTAGCATACTGATTATTTAATTACTCAGTACCAGCAAGTCAGCTCTAGTAGACGTTGGCAATGAGCTTGAAGGACAGATTTGTCCTGCAGGCCTGAGCTACACACCTATAACTATAAGCATCAAGATCCTCATGTTGTGCTGCAGTGACAGAAATGTCTTGCATTACTATAAATTAAAGTCAACATCTCCTAAAGAAACCAGAAAAGCCTTAGATATAAATGCTTTATGATTTATGAACAATAGAAACAGAGCTCAGAGGAATTCTAAGTGCGCTAAACATTTTCAAACTTAGCACAAAACACTAAAGCACGATGCTAAAAAATAGTTCTGCTATTAGCAGATTAGCGGAAGCACACACCACTTTGTGTGTGTGGATTCATTGTTGTATCTATAGTTAAACTTTGGGTTTCGTTTGTGCCCCTCAAATATAAAATTATAAGTGATAAAAATTAGATATGACAAATCAAAGACAAAATATGAGATTTTAACAGAAATCTGTGTGAAATCAACTGCAGCTTTGAGGCATTATGACTCTTTTCCCCTTTAGAAAATGTAAAAATAAAGAAATTTTCTACTTATGAAAATGCAAAAAACATACTTCTTTAGACTTTTTAGTAAGACACACAGGAGCTATGTAAAACTGATTGAGCTTAAACATAATTTATGCGTCAACATTATACATTGTATGAAATAGTCAAAAATAGTCTCCAAAGTCTCGTCTAGAGGTGTGCATCACCACACCACTATGTCCACTATGTCATAAGTGTTGGGATATTTTGTTATCGTCATAGTTACAAATGTCAGAGGGATTTTGAATAAGATGCGAGTGGAACTGAATTGAATTGAAATGGAGACACAGCTGCAGGTTTATGTTCACCTGAATGTCACTGAGAGCCTTCACATCCACACTCAGACACTTCCCATCTGTCCTTTCAGTGTCAGCATCCACAGTGCGTCTGCTCTTGCTGTCTTTGCTACAAATACACACAGAAAGAGGCACATAAACAACTAGCAGCCAATTATTCTCACTTTAATTACTTTACATGCTGCCCTTTATGGTGATTACCATGACCTTTCCTTCCAGAGCATCTCCTCCGCTCCGCTGCTGCCATGCTGCCATTTTGGAGGCTTTTAGCCCCCATGTTTCAACTGTGCTCTGTGAAAAGCCAGCCCCCATAATCGACCAGGCGAAAAGACTGAGACCAATTAAAAGTATTTTACCCAGCACTTAAGGTTGACAGGGGCTGGCACACTCGGCTCAGCAAATGCCATTTTAACAGCAAATTCATGAATGTGTAATTGTTTGGCTAATGAAGCTGATGGTTTGAGTGTTGTAATAGAGGGACCCCCCACCTTTTCCTGCCACACACACACACACACACACACCATCAAATAACAACCAGCAAACATAGCCATTTTCTCTGTTTTTCCATAAGATGTGTTTGTCTGAACGGAATGAAACAAATGTTTTAATTGAAGTACCGCCAACAACATTTGAAAATTTCCACGTAAAAATTAAACGAAACAGAAACTGGCTTGAAAAAACTGTTCAGAACCACATTTTGTCACATTCAATTCAATTTCAGCTCAATTCAGGTTATTTATATAGTGTTTATTTACAACAAATGTTCTCTCAAGGCACTTTCCTAAAAAAAAAGTCATATCAATTCAATCACACACGTTCCAATTGATCCCAGTTATCAAAAAGTGCATTAAATCCAGTTTATGGTGCAAATCCGTTTAAAAGTTTTCTGTCTAGGGAAACCCAGCAGATTGCACTGAGTCATTGAGTTGCAGCTTGCACTCCTCAGGGCCGATCACGTTGCTTGCATTGTGTCGTTGACTTTACAGCAATCCCCCACACCAAGCATCCATGTGGCAACAGTGGAGAGGAAATTTCCGGAAAGCTTCATAGTGTCAAGCTGGCACATCACATACCTCCCGGGAAAACTGCAGTACAGTCCCCCCTCCAGATAGTAATCGTTTCTCCATAGCCGACAGTCCAGACGGTCTGTACGGAGCGAAGCGTAAAAGAAGAGGCTGTTTTTTTTTACCAGGCCAGCTACCAGAAGAACGTCTGGTGAGGTGAGGGAAATCAAGATGTTTTTGTTGAATTGCAAAAGGATGTATGGGAACAATATGAACTCCACTTCCTCTAGTTTCTGATTTTTATTTGTGAAAATCACCTTTTCAAAACTTTAAATAATTTTCTTCCATTTCATAATTATACTACTTTGTGTTGATCCATCACATGAAACACCTTTCAGTTAGAGTAGACAGCTAATCTACTTTTCCACCATCAGAACTGGTTTGTTTTTCTTTTATTCATATACATACTGTATATAAAACTGGCTGTATGTCCATTCCTTTCCTTTTATCCTCTCCTCCCTGACTTAATAAAGCGCTATACATCTGCAGGCCAATTACCATTCTACCATTTACCGACTTCCTCTCCTCTCCTCTCCAGAGCATAGCTCCACCTTTCTGCAATGACTCTTTCTAATTCCGCAGTTCTGAAAAACGACCATTTTATTTGTCCATCAAGTTACAGCTTTCTTTCACCGCAACATCATCACAGAGGCGCATCAGCAGTGAGCTGCTCAGTGCTTTGTCTGTTTAACACAAAACAATCTTGTTGACAGACATGACCAGCGTTGCAATTAAAGATTCATAGTAATTTTTCAGGATTTCAAAGGGGTTGACATTATGACTGATTTTATTCATCTAATAATGAAAAAGGATTTTTATACTAACAGATCACATGAATGCAGACATGAAAATGAAGGCCACAGGTTGTCTAAACAAAATAAGAACAGTTCATTCAAAAAAAAAAAAAAAATACTGTCAATGTGTATTCATAAAAAGTCTTAGAGGCATGAAATTCTTACCAGCATGATGCTTTTATCATCTCAATGCAAGAGCTCTCTCCTTTACACAGATCTCACAACGCAGAATGTCATGGTCCGCTCTAAAGCAATTCAGGAAGAGACAACAAACAGACTCAATAGCTGTGTTTCTATTACAAATGTGTGGTAAACTTGATCAATATTGTGCTAAACTTTGTAATTGCAGTGTGTCTGTAAAATAAGAAACACAATTAAAAATCAGACGTGAATAAGTTTGTTCATTAAAAAACATGCCATCATCCTCCTACCACTTCCTTTTGTCTTTTCTGTCACTAGTAACACTTGGTTGTTGATGGCGTGACTCATGTGATCAAAAGAAATGTTTTTATTGCAGTTTTGTGAAGCACACCAGTTTCTATACATCTAAAAAAAACACATCACCCTTTTAATTGGAAAACATGATAGACGCAAAAAGGCTAGGTCGCTAGCAAGCAATGGTATCTTAGCAGCCAGTTACCAGTAGCCTCAGAACGCTGAAGATGTTTCCGCACAACTCAAAGTTTTGCCTGACAGAAAAAAACTACATAAGTGAGATGAAATAGTTATGTCACAAAACAAATTAAGACTTGCTTTTAAAGAGAACATATATGTAATTTTCTAAATTTAATAAGTTTTAGTTTAAGGACTAAAAAGTCATAGTCCTATGACTAAAAAAATCACAATTCTTGTATTTACTCAGGTCCATCATTGTCTTATGTGATTTAAAAACGTATATAAGGAGACAAATACTTATTTTCAGCACTATATCTAAAAGATGGGTGAGTAGAGCAGTCTTTTGTAATAATGTGATTGGTGTTAGCGTTATTTATGTGTGCTTACAAAAATTATGGATCTATAAAAATGCAAGTGCAAGTCTTGCAAATGAGAGCCATGCTCACATTAGTTTCATTTTATGCAGTCTAAAGATCAACAATTCCTTGAGGATCTGAGACATCATGTTCAGGTTGTTTATTGTGCAAATAAATAAAAAAATCAGCACATTTATTACTCTTAGCATAAAAACTGTGGCTAATTACCATACAAGCTTCCCACCAGGGCTCGGCTGTGTGACAAAGGTCACATCACCTGCATATGTTTGTAATAGAGTTGGAAAATCTAAATGCCACCTCATTTAAAAGCTCATTCAATTTAGCTTGAACACTGGGGTTGCTATCGATCATGCTGCCAGGTGCTGGTTTAAGAATGAACTCTGTTCAACCACAGGGAGGGGTAAAGTGTGGCAACACGTCAAAGGCTGCACAGCAATCTCCTCGAAGGCCAAATTTTTCTCCTGTAAGTGTCAGTAAAATGATTTATGCATTGAAGAAATATTTGTTTCCAGGAGTTGAAATATTTAGATTTTAATTTGCTTCAGTTCACGTTTGAAAGTATGCTTTTAGCTTTTGCATAAGATGCATTTATTTTGTCAGACTATTTTTTGTCGTAATGCCATCATTGTGAGAATTGTGTGTGAACATAAGAGGCTTTGCATGTGCAAAAGACTGAAACTGAGTTGAGTCCACTAGCTGTGAGGTAACTTTTTGATAAAGCATGTGTTCCTTATAACTTATCCAAAGCTTTGTATTTTATTTCTGTTAGTTTTTCCAGCATTCACTAAACCAAAGCAAAGCGCCTGTCTTAAAGAAGCCGTGGCTGTGTTGTAATGAACTTTACATTAAATGTGAAATCCTTCTTATTTCTTTGAATAAAAACAGGTTACATGTTATTGTTACATCAGGAAATTTTACTCATTCACGCAGAGCTGGAGGGCAAACAAACTATTCTTTTACTTGCCATTGATAGCTGCGCTGCCGCAGTAAAACAATCCCGTTAACTAAAGGAAGCCTGGAGATGTAACTATTATTAATTCAGTGCAGTGCCTCACAGCGACGGGGAAAATAACACGGAAAAACCATTGACGAACAACTGAAAACCTCTTGTGTTGTTTTTTCCTCACCCTCTGTGTCGTCTACACTACACACAGAACCGTTGCCATAGCAGCTGACAACAGTGCTACTAATGTATCAGGATTCAACACCAAAAAACAAGCAAATATTTCCCACACAGAGAACAGAACATTCAGTGCATTATGGTATTATATTTTCAGGGTTGATGTTTATTTTGCCATTATTAATTTATGATTAGCTACCATAGCTAATTAGCTACGATAGGTAGCTAATGAGCTGGTAAATTAGCTAATTTAATCACCTGTTCCACTGATAATCGATAATCCACATGGCCCACATCGGACCAAATTCTGCAACACATCTATGTTAATGTTGTCAAAGTCAAGCTAGCATAACTGACCTACTTCCCTCGCTATTTTTTTTTCTATTAAAACTTTTTTATAACGTCATTATCTAGTTGTCAATAGGAAAGTATTGCATCCCTTTTTCTTTTAGAGATCATGCGTTCATTTAAGATTTACTGCATTTCGTTGACAGCTAAAACCAATGGTAGTCAACGTCGGGGAGCAGCTTTCTGTCCTCCAGCAGGGAGATGGGAGGAGGATCTTGCGTGTGTGATGTCACTCTGCAACGTATCTATAGATACCATGAATTAGTAAATGGGGCCATGCATCCAGGAAGCCTGTCCATCTCTCTCTCTCTCTCTCTGTTAAGCGGTTGTCCTTTCCTGGGGTTATTACACGGACTCCGCTAGGCTTTGTTTGGCTTTCCATAAGGCTCCAGCAGGACCTAATGACTTTCATTATCAGATGATGGAATTTAATTTGAGCTCCACTGCTGTCAGAGATGAGCGGCCCGATATGGAGCTACGCAGGAGAAAATAAAAGAGGGAGTAATTACTCTTTAAGGGCACAGGTGAGGTGGGCCCAGTTTGTGGGTGACGAAGAGCGCAGCGAGTCGAGACACCGAGGGGAGGAGTGGGAGAGGGAAAGGAGAGGCGTGCAGGGTGGGTTATGAAAGAAATCAATAGTGAGTTGCCACCATCAGGTTATGAGATTCTGAGCAAGGATGTGTTTCCTCATTGTGACCGGAGTAATGGTCCATGTTATTATCCACGGGACTTCTAGATGGTTTAGCAAACAAAAGAAAACATGGGGTTGGCACGATGAGCCACTTGCTGGGACAGATTAGTAATGTGTGATTAAGAATCTATTCAGTTGTAAAATGAATTCCTAGATTGTTAACAAACAAACAGACCTTTTCTGTAGGAGACAGGAAACAAGTTGTAAGTCTTGCAAAATATTTTCTTTTTCTTCTTCTTTTCACCATTTATTTTTGAGGAAGTTTTACATCCTAAAATATAAAATCAAGTGTTGGATGAAATCAAAGGAACAGAAAATGACAACAAATTTTGAGCATTTTTTTAAAAAGGAAAAAAAAAAACTCAAATTGGGTGTTTCCATTTCCCGGATTGGAACGAATCTAACATTGTCAAATGTTCACGGAGATGTTGCACACTAACATGGACAACACATATTAGAAAATTGGAGATAAATATATAATTTATAGAAACATTGCATTGCTTCTGACTATGTGGCAGGTTGTAGTTGTTATCACATTGGCCAGTATCAGCGATGTTACATGCAGTCCAGAGATGTATAGAAATGCACGTCGATAGCAGAAACAGCCAATCAGTCACGTGAGGCAAATGTTCACTAGATCAGAACTTATCTGGAAAATGTGTTTCCATCTCTGCTTCAGCGTCCTAACTCTGACTCGGAAAACCAAAAAAAAAAAAAAACATTTCAAGCTAACATAAAAATCTTTTTGAAAAATTGTGGAAGTTATTTTGAATTTTGCTGTTTACATCAACCTTTTCTTCTGCCACACGTCAAAATGAGGCTAAAAAAAGTGGATCTTGAGTTTATCAAAGCAGTTCAGCACAACCCTGATTCTGTGTAGTTAATACGTTTTGATTACAAACAGCATCTAAGACACCTAAAGAGGTTTAGCATTGGGGAAAAATTGTAAGTCCTCTGAGATATAGATTTATATCTTGTTAATCTTTGCATCTTAATCACTTCTGTGTTGTACAGTTTTCCATATTACAAAGTAGTTGGATCAATAAACACATGCAATTAATGACAACAAAGTTGAGTGTAAACTGTGTACATGGTGTATAATTTTGAAATATATAATAGAGTCTGACTATGCATGTAAAACATGACACGTTTTCACTTATGTTTCCCACTTCTCCCCTCTTTAACAGCCTTTGCACCTCTATCTTCTTCCCACTTATAGATATGAGGCAGGTCATATTTACATCTACAGTATGTGCATATGTAGATGAGAGAGTGTAAAGGGAGGAATCTGGCATTCCCTCAGGTGAACTCAATTTCACACTTACTGTACAAAAGGAATGTGACTGGATTTGTACGTACAAAAAAGCAGAAGCCCTCTCACGGCTAGCTCAGATATTAGCCAAAACAGATTTCTTCTCCATTTCCACCAACCACCCATATGCAAAAAGTTTTTTTTTACAGAGTATATTAAAAACAATTTTTAAAAAGCTTGAGATGTATATACATAAAAACACCTGGATGCTTCAATGTTGAACCCTCCTCCCTCCCCCTTTTTTTCCAACCACTGATTAGCAAATGATTAGCCGTGAATAGCTAATCATTAGCAGCTCAATGCTTAGTCTAATGTTTGAGCTTCCTTTTTTTCTAAACTCTACTCAGATCAATTGCTTGATAGTTTATTCATCCCAAATGGAAATGAGATCAAACACTCTATCCTGCTATCTATTTAGCAATCCAACTAAGTAGCAGGTAGCTAGGTAGCAGATAGCAAACAGGCTACATTTTGATTACCTCTATTGAAAAATCAAAATTAAACTTTCATTTTATTTCACAAAACTTAAAAAAGGAGCTTTCTGAAAGCTTTTTAGACATTACTAACAGAGTGCAGGAGGTTAGGTTCAAAACTTATGCTAAACAACAGATACTTTAAGACGTCCACAGAAACCAACCTGTTAGAGCACAGCCTGTTCTATTACTTGGATTTTCAACGACACAAGATTAAAATGTCTGTCAGTACAGTAAAACCGTATGTTTTTATATAGTATTAAAACAAATGAAGTTGAATTTGAGTTTATTGTTTGGCATTTTCATTAATTCACTGCAAATATTTTTAGATCCTTATAAATGACTTATTTTCAAGTCTAAGCTTAGACCTTTAGACCAGGCAGTTTCTCTTGATTTAGACATAAAATCGGGTCTATATGTGTTTAACATTGACTTGTTAAATTACGGTTTTCGGTTGTGTTGCTTTAATAGTTGGAGTCATGTCTGTTGCACACTCAGAGACAGCATATTTAGTGATTAACAGTCAAACCTTTAGACACTTTAAGTCATTCTGTACTTAGCAATAATCAGTCTAAGTAAAACAGAAACACATTGTGATTGTTTACCTATATCTCAGACAGGAACTCATTAGTAAAGATTTGTAGACTCTTTTTATTCCATTACGTGTGGTTGCTTTTGAAGACAGTGTGAAATGGTAAAAAGTCGCAGTCTTGAAAATAGAGGTTTGGACAAGTGAAAATTGGCACTGAAGCCACTTTATTTTGCCTTGGGGGAGCCCGCTGCAAAGCCACTTCTTCCCTCTGGCCTGGTCAAGTGCCCGTTCTGACTCCTGTCAGTCATCTTGATAAGAGGTTTGACTTGAAACAGCATCTTGCCTCAGGCTGTGGTAGGAAACGATTGTGAATACAACACAGACAATAAGCAAGCAGATGGTGAATTTAACAACTAGTCAGAACACTGTAGAAACAAAACGGATTTGTCCGTCTTTTGTTTTTTTTTATCTTCCTGCTTAGTTTTCATAAATCTTCCCATTAAATTACAGCTGGGACTAAAATATAGAAATTGACAATATTTTCAATTTTCACATTTTTTCAAAACTTTTTTAGGTTCTTCCATTTCTTTAAAAAAGACTCATTGTAGAAATGATAGTACTCATTTATATGACCAGCAGAGGGCAGCATTGCTATCTGTTTGCTTGGCCTTTCATCACACCCCCCTCTACCTGCTGCAGAGACAGCTCAGTACTGCTGGGAGTGTGTTACGTTGTACTGACTGAAAGGTTCTGTAAAGGGGGGATGAAATAATGAGTGACAGGGGGTTAGATAACAGGAGCAACAGGAATGAAGCAGCACTGACTGACTGATGGGCAAGAGCAGAGAAACTTAGACGTTGTAATTTGCTGCCGATCTGACGGGCGCCAGAAGATTAAAAATGAAATGCCTGATTTAATTTGTGTTACTTTCACAGTCACTTTGCGCTGTGTTTCATTATCAAAGTGTCATATCCCCTGTATTAAAGCTATCACAATCAAATATCACACATCTCTCTCTATCTCCATGTCTTGCTTTAATAGTGATAAGAAAAACATCGCTGAATTAACACAGAAAAAGGTTTGATTGAATTCCTATTAAAAATAAAAAAAACAATCTTACACTACCTCAATTTCCTATTTAAGATTACATGTTTTTGCACATATGACCTTAAAGGATAATGAATATTAATAATGATTTGTTTAGTGTATCTATAATTGTATGGGTAATGTCTGTAATGTGTGGAATATTTTTTAGTGCTTGTCCAGGATTCCATTTAAAGAAATAAGAAATATCATCGACTGATACTTGAGAAGTTAGCGTTCGGCTCAGATTCGTGTCAGTGCCAGAAAACGTCCAACCTCTACTGTGTGGCAAAAAAAAAAAAAAAGAGGTTTCCATATGTTCAAACTAATCAGCAGAATTTTCATCCTCCAGCTAGAGGGCCCCCTGCTGGTCAGATTCCTCTAGAGAATCTACTTGAATGTCGGTGTGTAAAGCAAATGGTTCTCTGCTGGATTTCTGAACTACTCCTTATTTGAATGAAGATACTGACAGATTATGATGATGCTGATGGAACCACACTGACCTCGTCATGAACATGGAATTGATGTGCTACCCTGTAAGTTGAGTTTCTTCCTGTGGCTCACATTAATAAGCCACAGAAAATCTTCCCTCATACTGTTTCATCATAAACCTTTTCTCTGGCTCTATCCACAAAATACTGCAATGCTGACCCTCCTCCACCTGTTGCTATATACAATATAGACACACACACTAGTAAGTGTGCTTAATATTTAAGATGCACTTTTACACTGAACTTATGTGTTTGGGATGGCAAAATTTTTACTCTGATGTCATGATAAAATTGTGTGTGCTACAATATGAGATGTGTTGTAAGGCAACACAGGGGCATTCATTTCAAAGTAGTCTGACTGTATGTAAGTCATACTGGTTGGACCTCTGTGTAACAGATTTACTATAAAATGCACTGAAACTGTTCATGAGTTGCGCACCGTGTGAGTTTATACAACCTTGTTTGAAAGTTTGCCGTGAAACAGTTCAACAGAAAAAGTCCAAACTCCCAACTAGACACCACATCAAACCTTCTTTTGACTTTTGCTTCTTCTTCTTCTTCTCCCTGCAACTTGTCTACTTATTTATTCCAATCTCAGAACACCATGTTCCCACAGCATATTTCTCTTGAATATTTCACTACATGCTCTCTCTCTCCACCCTCTCTGGCTCTCAGTCTGCATCTTACAATATTTATTTAATCCAGGAATACATTTTTTTTTTCATCGAATTACAGCAAAATGGCTACAGCTGTAATCAGAGGATAAGTAGCAGCCGACATGGCAGGTGTTTGAAGGGAGATAAGGCGAGAACCATTGTGAAACCGTTCCTTCCTCCCGTTTAAATGTTTTGGGGGCTTCAGCTTCCTTGTTTGATTTGTTACCTACAGCTTCCCTGAGAGCTGTCAGACGGAAGATAGCTAGATTTTCTCTTCAGGGCTGTTTCTCAGGGCAATGTGTTTATTCCATCCTTCTGATGTTAGGGGTCTTGGATTTTTTCTGGATCCACCTTCATGATCTGACGCAGACTAATGCTTCCCAATAGGGGCGTTCCAAACCAACAGAACTCCTGCTGATCTTATACTTTTTGCTGTTTTACCTCAAAAGCTAGCTACTGCACAAAAAAAGAAAAGCTTATCCACAATGACACCACATACAAGTGTACACACACTTGTATCTCAGGTGGCAGTTGGTAATTATATCACAGTGCTGCTTGGTTCTGCAAAGTCCTCTAGAGAAACTAAAGCCAGTGTGTCCATGTTTGATTTTTGGCTCCAGCACTCACAGACAGAAAACAGCTTCCGCCTTGCTCTTAGTCCTCCCTTATTGAGCCAATAAAAAAAATAAAATGTTGTGTGTGTGTGTGTGTGGTGGGGACAGTGTTCTGCTGTTGAGGCTGTTACTGCACAGCAGTCTCATTTTTATTAGCTCCCAAGACACAATGGAAGCCAAGAGAAAACATCAGAGCCCACACTGTCTTCTTTGCTTCCTTTCTTTTAAATTAAAGTGATATCTCATTGCTGTACAATAGACCAGCTTTCAACAGCTGTGTAGAAGAAGAATAGCGATTGTTGCCAAGCTTGAATGGATGTGGCTGCCTTTTTTTCAAGACAGTTTTTTTAAGGATCTGAACATTAGGATTACAGACGTTTTAGACTTTAATAGTCTCAAAGGTTTTTGCCAGACTCAGAGTAATACAATGCAACCCATTAAATTTGCCATTCGGCTCAAGAACATGACTGACAGCTCAGTGTGTTTCTCCAACCCCCAACTACACTAGGTTTTAATTCATTATCTATTTACTAGGGTTAAATATGACTCAACCTGGCCTACAGAAGCAAAAGCTAAACCACCGACAGTGCAGCCGTGTTCTACAAAAACGTCAGACTTGTTTGGTTACATTTCTTAGTTTGTTGTAGTAATATTTCTAGTAACATTGAAAAACCTGCTAAATGACACATTTTTAAGGGAAATTTCATTTGTGAGTGGAACAGCGGAGATGAGTACATTGGTTAAAATTCTTGCTACACCTTCTCTACCAATGGCAAACAGCTTTAGATGGAAGCAGTTGCTGCAAACCACAAACGCATTTTATTGCCAATAAACCATCTAAAGGGAAGCAAGCATTCCAACAAGAGCAGGTTAAAATATCTCAAAAATGGCTTAATATAAAGAAAATCAAACAAACATTTTGCAATCACTTGTAGTAGCAAAAACGCAGAGCAGAAGAAGTTTATAAAGGGGCAAACTTGTTTTCACAGCATAGTAAAGTCATGTGCTGACAGATGCTGGATAGCGCTACGCCAGACAGATTTCACTTTAGCAAGAAACCTTAAGTGCTTTTCACCAGTGGACTTCTCTTGATTTGCCTTTCATGGCTTCTTCTGTTTCTGGAAGTAACAGGCTTATAAGTTGTACACAGAACAGTCACACTGACAGGAAGTCACTACTGGGGCATGTGAGAGTCTGGCCCCACCCTCAATGCTCCATGTTTGGGTCGTTGTTGCTTGATGATCCAAACATGTCCATAACTATACCATGTGAGTTGTTTTGGTCACATGTCCCAAAGTGGAAATTGCAGAAAAACTGCCTGGAGAGATGAGTCAGAACTGCAGGTGTTAGAAAGATGAAATCTGAGATCATCTCCTTTGTTCAGTGTTGATTTTTCATGTTTAAAATAGTTTCTCTGATACTTGTTAATTGTTACTTGAGCTTATTATTTCTGGCATTCTCCCCCATGAACCTGATGTTGTTCTCCGCTGAGTTGATGTGTTCAGTAAAGACTTGGATTTTGACCCTGGTGTCCACTGCGGCCAGGTTTTGTTCCTCTGCTGGAGTTCAGCTGTCTGCTTTCCACTTCCATGCTGAGACTCACCACAATGGCTGAAAGTGAGGATCCCATGGCACACTCATCTCTAGACGTTATCCCTGTGTTTGAAGTATACAGTGGAGGAAAAGTGATCCAATAGAGTGCAAATCTGTTCTGGGTGAAGTACTCTATGAGGGGTTAGACA